>NW_014569600.1:194592-199910 GCF_001313835.1 Polistes canadensis
ATAGCATAAAACTCATAGGAAACGAGATATTTGCAATAAATGTGTAAAAAATCGATTTTTTGACCTTTGACCTTGGAATATCTGTAGTCGCAGACACCCTACGATAAGTAGGTTTTGAGACAAGTTTTAGGGTGTTGAAATAAAGGTTTATACAAGTTTATAGCCGACTATCTCTCATTCCGAGATTCTTGTCCTCATATGACTAATATGCCTGGACACGCCGTGATCTCAAAGATTTCTAGTTAATATTGTTTTCAATAAACGACTAAAAATATATAGCGGGTATTGAGTAAATGAAGTTTGGGTTCTGTTTTTAAGGTTTTATTATTTTTAGAGATAATTTAAATACTAATATAAAAAATTGTACATATAATGTTAGAGTGTGAAAAAACGAGGAATGGAGAAAGGATGGAAAATATCTTAAGCCAGGATGCAAAAGGGATAGACGTATTAAGAAGAGTTATCAGGAAAAGAAAGGAAGCAGAGAAGAAAGAAGAAGAAGAAAGAAGAGAAAATTGTATATAGAAGTGAATTGTTGTTGTTAGTTAGTTCAAAAAAAAAGAAAAAAAATTAGTTTGTTTCAGTTTTGTTTTTAAAGTTTAAATGTATTGAGATAGAATATATAATAGTTGTTTGTTGAATTTTTGTAAAAAGGAAAATTGTATCGGAAGCCCTCTAAACCCGAAAGGGACGGAGTATAAATAAATAAACAAATAAATACTAATATAAAAAATAAATGTTTATTTTTTTTACAATATTATTTAATACAGTAATTAAGGTATATAAGCTTTTGCTGCTGATTATTTTGTTGTCGAATATTACTAAAGGGTGACGGTGTTTATGGCATTGCACTTGTTGCGGTACTATGATTTGAAGTACTTATTAGTTGTTATTGACTTGGTTGCTATTGCTGTGGTACACTTTGCGGTTGTTACTGCTGCTGTACTATTTGAATTTGAACAAGCCTAACTTTCATAGTATCAGAAAATAGGTGTTGATTTTGTACAGGTGAACTGTTTGGTAAACTGGAAATGCCATTAGAGGTTGGAAATTGACTAGTCGTTACTGATGTAGTTGTTGTTGTTAAATTAGCTTGCAACATTTGTGGCTGACCAAATGAACTAAGACCAGACTTGTATTAGATGTTGACTGTCCAATTGGACTGGGAGCATAAGGACCAACAAGTATTTGTTATTGCTGAGCTTGTTGGGCTTGCTATTGCTGCTGTTGTGCAACTTGCAATTGTTGTTGTTGGTGCTCTTTTCTTTCGTATCGTTTTTTCTCTAATTCTTTTTGTATTGTAAAAATTTTCTCCGACAGTAAGTGATAATAGTCCGCTCTAGAATTGGCCATCTCATATATATCACCTTCCACTTTTCTAGCATAGATAACTAAATTGTGCATCTGTTTATCAAACATCTCTGTAGAATCCGGAATTTGGAATGATGCTTTCACTAATTTGCGAAGTAGGTGATTTCTGAGATCAGGCGTTATAGTTTGGTGCCACAATTTAGATTCTGTTACAGGTGTAGCAGTTAATTGTTCTAGTTGAAAATCAGCTAGTTGAAGATCAGCTAGTAGTTGTGAACTAAAAAGTTTATTTTCTCCCAACACACCAGGCTGTCCTGATTCATTGGAACTATCAAGTGGTAGCTGCATGTCAACAGATTTCTGTATATTCTCACCTGTTGTTGCTGCTGTAAGCATTGGATCACTCATTGGAGCAATTTGATTACCAGCTACGCCAACAGGTCTGAGTATAATGGTAAGGATACGTTTGGGGCTATTATTTGTTAGCCAGCACTAACAACAATTGCCTAGTGGAGCTAAAAAATAAAATAAATAAATAGAATATTATTTCTTTTTTCATATAATTATAAAGTATAAATTAAATGATGGTTAGATAATTTTCTTTCGTTTAAATATTATTCGGATATGGACATCTTTAAGATTTACATCCCTCGTGGTTAGACTCAGGTAATGATATTTTACTTTCCATGTAATGGAATGTATGCTATACATTCCATAGCAAGTAAAATTCAGCCGAAGACCGCTTACATAAACATTGTAAAGATAATTAAAAAATTTCTTCTAACTTTCTAATTAATATTATATTTTTATTCCTGTAATTGTTTCTTGCTTTCATGTATATGTCTAGATTACTAACCTATATTATAAATTAATAAAGGGTTAGAACATGCACAAGCTTATATATACCGATATGATAGAAGTTTAGCGGGACACAAGGGTGCGATTAGAAGGTGGAAGAACTTGCACTCAATACCCGCTGTATATTTTTAGTCGTTTATTGAAAACAATCGTATAACTAGAAATCTTTGAGATCGTGATGTAGTCGGTGAAAGAAGAGAGTCGATAAGATCGTGCGTTTCTGTGTGTGTTGGCGGGAGAAAACGACGAGGTTTGACATCGCTGGCGGTGGTAGCGCCGAGCAGAAGTCGCGCTGTGAGACGAGTCGTGACTGCAACGTCAGCGCTCGGAACTCGGGTCTTGGCCGAAACGGTTGTTCGCGTCGGCTGTCGCCAGGTGGAAGTGTTGATCGGAGACCAATCGTCACAAATTGTTTCCTAGTCAAAAGTATAATAGTAAATATTAGAATACTCAAGTCAAATCAATAAGTCAAATTCATAGTTGAATAATAATAATAGCTTTTTGAAATAAAATATCGTACTATTTGATTATTATTAAATGAAATTATTTGAATCTAGATATTTCTATTGTTCGTTTCGTATTATCTTAATTAAATGTAAATATCTATTGGCGATCCTGACTGTTGCGATTAGAGCGACATCTATATTAACAAACAATATGTATGCTTGCGATTCGCGCTTTAATGATGTGGCGGTAGCAGTACGTGCGCATAGTACCTGATGATAATGCTTAAGAATATTATCATGACCATCGTTAATTATAAAACAATGAAGTATTTGTTATATATTTGTTTAGTTATTTATTTTAATTTTCATTTTGCGCAAGCGGAAAATAATCAACGTTATGATGAGAAATTACAAATTACAGCAACTTCAATGGTAGATATAAGCTCTCTCAATGAAAGATGACTTTAATTAATCTAATATTGTTAATAATAATAAATAATTGTAGAAAATGGATGACTTAACATCAACACAACCTCAAGCCTCGCTTGGGCTTCTACATGCCTTTGTAGCTTCCCTATCAGTCATTGTTGTTTCCGAATTAGGAGATAAAACATTTTTCATTGCTGCTATTATGGCAATGAAGCATCCTAGATTGACCGTTTTTATAGGAGCTATTAGCGCTCTTGCTCTTATGACTTTACTTTCAGGTATCATTTCTTATAAAAAATATTCTTATTTATCTTTTTATATACCGTATAAACTTTAATTACAATCTTATCCATAAATTTAATGCCCAATGAATATCCTTTCACAGTAACACGCTTATAGTTTGATTATTTTCAGTAATATTTGGATACGCAGCAACTATAATTCCACGTGTATACACATATTATATTTCAACCTTACTTTTTGCTTTATTCGGATTGAAAATGTTAAGGGATGGATATTATATGTCACCAACAGGAGCGCAAGAAGAACTTGAGGAAGTTCAATCAGATTTACGTAAACGAGAAGATGAGGTATTAAAATGTTTCTATTTTTGTATTAATCTACTTTTTAGAAATATTGTTTCTTAAAGATTATTAATGATAAAAATGTATATATTTTTATTTTGGAATAACTATTATTATCCTTATTAGTATGAAAAAGATAAATCAACTACGTTAGTCCAGGATCCAGAAAGTGGTATTATAAGAAAAACTGTTAAGCGTTCAGCACTGATGTTACTTTCTCGAATATTTTTACAAGCATTTACTCTCACCTTTTTGGCTGAATGGGGTGATCGTTCACAGCTAACGACGATCATACTTGCAGCAAGAGAGGTATTTTATAATATAAATATAAACTAGTGAGGACATTTTTTTAATTATGTGATAATTCTATAAATTATTTTATATTAAATAAATAATAATGAGTTATATTTTTTTAGGATGTTTATGGAGTTGTGTTTGGTGGAATTCTTGGTCATTCATTTTGTACAGGCTTAGCTGTATTAGGTGGACGTATAATTGCACAAAAAATTTCGGTGCGAACAGGTAAAATTTTGTTCATTATTTCATTGAATGTTATATTTTTAAATCCTTCTAACATAATAATAATAACTGTTATAGTGTTAGATATTAATCACAAGCTTTGAACAATATAGTTTTATTTTATAAATTTAATATTTGCTAATATATAATTTTTATTTTTTGAATTACTAAGATTTTTCCTAAACATGAGTCTAATTAAAAATATTTTCATGTGTGTTTGTATATAGTGACCATTATTGGAGGATTAGTATTCCTACTGTTTGCCCTAACAGCACTGTTTATCAACCCAACAGAAACTACGTGAACAAATTTATAGTATTACTCAATCCGATGGGATAAATTAAACTCTTTGTGCTATAATGTGTGAATATGTATTATATACTTACATAATGTTTACAAATCATAGTATTATAAATACGTGAAATTTGGTGCGCTGTACCATAAATGTATCATAAAAACATTGTATTTTTAAATAGGTCATAGTAGGAATGTATTTATATCAAAAATATTTTTCACACAATACAAATATGCATTGTGCGTAGAAATAATTAATGCTATTTTAATTGTATATCTACAAAGAGTAACGTTTTTAATATGAAGATCGTGATAATATTTTGTATTCATACTGCGGCACTCGAACTAGTATACAAATTTTTTATATTAAATGATTTATGAAAATAATTGTTCTAGCATACTATGAAATTTGAATTTTATTTTACAATATTTTTTTGTTAAACTTATAATTCGTAGTACTCAAAGCGTATAATAAAAGATTTTTTACAAAATAATAGACATAATTATAACATCAATCTTGATTTGATCTAGAAGAAATAAGTTCAAAAATTATTTATTTTGTGAAGTGTGTTTAGTTTTCTTAGTAAACTTTTATTAATTATTATACTTTACGGATTGTGTATGATTATATAATTCTTCAATTTTTCTACTTGTGGTTCCTTGCTTAATAAATCAGTAGAAATTATCTTTCGAAACTTGAGATTAAGAAAATTTTATATATCATTATTACATGTATAAATAATATGGAACAAAGCACTAATATATTTTATAATATGTTAATAACAATATTATATAAATATATATTCATATAAAATTAAGAAGGAACTATTAATATTATTATAAAAATATACAAACATCAAATTCTTAGTATTATGTG
>NW_014569600.1:200006-252747 GCF_001313835.1 Polistes canadensis
TGTTTATATACAACAATAATTATAAGTGATTTAAATTGATAAGGAGTAAATAATTGTAAATAAATAATTATAGTCAACGTTTTTTGGCACATATTATTACGAATATGATTAAATGTATATCTATTTTTTATTATAATTTTTATAGTAATTCCATTAAATAATAAAAGAGAAAGCATTAAAGTAAACAATTTTAATAAAATTTTTTTTTCTATCACCTATATGTATTGAAAAAAATTTATATTAAAATTGATGTAATTTTTATTAATAAAATAAAAACAAATATAGTATTAAATGATATTAAAAATAAATATTAATAACATATATATATTTTTGGAATATAAATTTTAATTTATACGTAAATCGTATTCTCTTCAAATCAAATTAAAGACGAAATCATTAAATAAATGATCATATCTGTTGAGTAAACACTTATCTTATTATCTCATTTATCTTATTTCTTTTTTGTTTTTTTCGTTTATTATCTATTTATTCTTTATAGTTTTAATCGTTCTACATTTGATGTATGTAGATACATGGGCACCGGTAAACACACACGGCTCTTACTCACGTTATCTTTGAGGTTATAGATAGACATTTTTTATAAAATAGATTCATTCGTAAATATGCAACAAGTAATAACTTACATGCATATAAATTAATCTTTATTGATGATAATATCACTGATAAAAATATGCTTTTAATACAAATAAACAAAAATTTCCACTTTCTTTATCAGTCGAAGATAATTAAACTGTAACCATACAACAATGATGCCAGTTTATTGCAGATCTTGCATACTAAATGGTGCTTTTACTTAATTCTTATTAATATAATACATTCACAAATAGTCCCATTTATTTTTAAACTGGGACAATAATTGTTATTAATTTATAATATAACTCAGTGATTTTTATATTAAACTTGTTAAAAAAGAAAAACATGTTTCGCTATTTTGCTCAAAGGAATACAATAGTAAATATTTTTAATAATCAACGACTGAAACAATTGTTAATACGATCTTACTCGAATAAGGTAATTATGAAAATTGAAAAAAAAAAACATTTTTCAATTATATAATTGTACATAGGTTAGCAGTTTGTAAATATAGTATACATTATCCCATATATACTTTATTTTAATGTTTATAGTAATTCATGATTTAAATAATATTATAATCATTATTCGTAGAACTGTTAATTACTTTTAAAAATAATGTTACAGGATAATAATGAAGAGTTTAATCCGTATCTAGGATTACCGAAAAAGCCAATAGGAAATAAGAGAAGAGTAACAGTTAAATCATGGAATGATGATGAAGGAGTTAAACAATTGCTTGACGAATGTCTTATGAATGTACCGCAAAGAAGCGATGTAACAATAATTGGTGGAGGAGTAATAGGAAGTTCTATAGCTTATTGGTTGAAAAAACGCTTTCCAAAAGACTTTCATGTTATCGTCATAGAGCAAGATCCTACGGTAAGTTATTAAGATAAAAGTAATCTTTCTCTACGCTGTTATCTGAAAATAATTTGTACAATATGTAAACAGTACTGCCATGCATCATCGGCTTTATCAGTAGGTGGTTTACGTCAACAATTTTCTCTCGAAGAAAACATTGAAATGTCTCTTTTCGGAGCAGAATTTATTAGAAATATAAATAATCATTTGGCCATTCAAGGAGAGTCTCCTGTGGACGTTCAATTTCAACCTTATGGCTATTTAATGTTAGCCACTGAATTGAGTGCTGAACAATTAATAGAAAATTCGAAAATACAAAATGCCCTGGGTGCAAAAAATATCATTCTTTCTTCAAATAAATTGAAAGAAAAGTTCCCATGGTTAAATACAGAAGGTATTTCAGTTGGATGTTTTGGACTGGAAAAAGAAGGATGGTTTGATCCTTGGTCACTTCTCTGTGCTTTCAAGACAAAAGCAATGTCTTTAGGTGTAGAGTATCTTACTGCGAAAGCTATAGGTTTTGAATTTGACGAATATTTGCTTTCATCTGGCGATGACTCCAAAACATGTAAAAGTATAAAAAAAGTTAAAGTGAGTTTATAACAAATTAAACATTTTTTAAATAAACTCATTGCAATAAACTTTTTTATAATGTAAAACACTTTGTAGGTTGAATTGCCAAATGGTATTATTGAAACTATAAAATTTGCAGCTGTAGTCATTGCAGCTGGTGCATCTAGTCGAGAAATAGCAGAAAAGGCAGAGATTGGGCTTGGTGAAGGAATTTTAAGTGTTCCCTTACCTGTAGAACGAAGGTACGCTATATTATAGAAATATTTTTGAAAATATTGTATTTACAGTTCTTATATTCTTTTCTTTAGGAAAAGGTATGTCTACTGTTTCCATTGTCCGGATGGACCTGGTTTAAATACTCCGCTTACAGTAGATCCCACTAATACTTATTTTAGGTAATATAATCTCATAAATATGAAATACATATTATTATAAGAACGTAACTTTAACGATCATTTTCATTTTTAGGAGAGACGGTTTAGCCAATTCTTATATTTGTGGTCAACAACCGCAAGCTGATAAAGAACCTGATACAAATAATTTGGATGTAGATCATAACTTTTTTGAATCTAGTGTTTGGCCCGTTCTTGCTAATAGAGTCAAAAGTTTTGAAAATCTGAAGGTTAAATTAAAAATTTTGTTTAACTATAAACCAAATCATAATGAAATATCAATGTAGTTGATTTTATGAAATATTTTCTATTACTTTTAGGTGAAATCTTCCTGGGCAGGATATTATGAATACAATACATTTGATCAGAACGGCGTAATTGGTCGTCATCCTTTGTATAAAAATATGTTTATAGCTACTGGTTTTAGCGGTCATGGAATACAGCAAGCACCTGCAGTAGGACGAGCAATATCAGAACTTATTTTAGATTCTCGATTTTGCACATTAGATTTGTCAAGATTAGGATTTGAAAGATTTATAACATTAGAACCTATGCATGAAGTTAATATTATTTGATCGTCCATGAAAACATAGTATGATTAAAACATAATCATGAAAGAATCATGTTAAAAAAGCATTATTATGATTATGTGTACAAATGTATATTATGTAATATTATACAATGATTGTATTATAAATGTATACAATATTATATATATTTAACCAAATAAACAATTTTTTTCATAATTAAAACATTTTTGTTTCTTTTTTTGTAAATAAAGATAATACTTTATATGAATTCTTAGAACTGCAATAAAATTTTATTTGCCAAAAGTTGAATTTAGAGTGCAAAATTTGTGTACAATAAAATTTGTTTAATTATATCTATTAATAGATGAATAATTAATTACGCGTTTTTTCAATATTTCCCTCTAAATCTATAGGTTTATAATGATTGGTATGCGTTAGTGGTGACGTATGTAAGTAATTACATATTTCAAATTCAAGAAGATAAAAACATTAGAAAATGGTGAATGAAGTAGGATAATAGTGATTTACCTCAATAGTAACGTGTTATATAATAAATATCTAAACGATTTTATAATCATTTAATATTTCAAAATATATATGTAACTTTATTTTATAACCTCAACATTAAAAGTAAAAGTATTGTTATTGTTATTATGCAGGTAGAAAATAAAGGATATAAATAAATATTTGAAGAAAATAAAGGAAAATTACGTTTAAAGTTGTCAAGAAAAAAAGATACAATGGTTTTATTTGTACGATACTTCCTATCATCAGTTTCGCAGTCAACAAAATTAATACAAATTCGAAATATGAGTGGTATCGCCATAACTGATACAGCAAAATCATTGCTCTATAAAGAATATGGTGATCCGGTAGATGTATTACAAGTCGCTAATACCACAATAAATAAACCAGATGGATGTCAGGTATATTTAAATAAATACTCATGTTGTCATAATTTTGATTGCTATTTTATAACTTTAATATATATATTAATATAAATATTCTGTAAAGGTTGCAGTCAAGTGGTTGTTGGCACCTGTCAATCCAGCCGACATTAATACTATTCAAGGTAAATATCCAAGTAAACCTTCATTACCAGCTGTTCCAGGAAATGAAGGTGTAGGAGAGATAATAGATGTTGGTTCTAAAGTAACTAATTTATGTGTTGGGGATATGGTTATTCCCAACTATTCTAATTTGGGAACATGGAGAACGGATGCCATTTATGAGTCGAAAGATTTGTTAAAGGTTGTTTTATTAGTTTCATTAAAATTATTTTTATTTAGTAGATTGTTATATAATAAAAACCATGTTCAAATTTTAGATTCCTAAAGAAGTTGGAATTGTGGAAGCTAGTATGATGAACGTTAATCCATGTACTGCATATAGAATGCTTAAAGATTTTGTATGTTTAAAACATGGAGATACCGTTATACAAAATGGAGGTAATTCAGCAGTAGGACAACTGGTTATACAATTGTGTAAAATCTGGAATTATCGATCTGTTAATGTTGTTAGAGACAGACCAAATTTACAAGAATTAAAGGTATTAAGAAACATCTCTTAGATGTTATTTGATTATTAATGTCATTACTTATTATTTAGAATCTGTTAACATCTATGGGAGCGGATGAAGTATTAACTGAAAGTGAAATTAGAACGACTCAAATTTTTAAGAATAAAAAATTACCTCACCCTAAATTAGCACTTAACTGTATTTCGGGTCAAAGTGCTACAGATATTATGAGACACCTTGCGCATGGAGGTATAATGGTTACGTATGGTGGTATGTCGAGAGAACCAGTGACCATTCCACCTTCAGCTTTTATTTTTAAAGTAATACTTGATTTAACATCTAAATTATTTAAATGAAATTATATTTTTGTTTCCACAAGCTTATTAATTCTTTTATATATGATCATAGAACATAATTCTACAAGGATTTTGGATGACTGCATGGACCAAGGCAAATATGGAATCAAAAGAACGATTAGATATGTATGATGAATTATTAGCTTTCTTTAAAGATAAAAAATTACAAGCTCCGCCGCACAAACTTGTGCCTTTCTCTCAATATCAAGAAGCTATTACTAATGCACTTAATATGAGTGGCAAAACTGGAGTTAAATACATTTTGGATATGACTAAGAGTTAAACTTAATTATGATAGTTTATAAAAAAGCATTATTTGTGCATTTAATATATTTAATATTATACGATATTGTATGATGGTCTTTTAGAGTTAAAAATATTATATTATTAAATGAGGTGCTAATCAAATTGTATATATATATTTATCTGTTAAGTGCACTGAAAAGAAATATGTAGGAATTATTTAGTTGGATAGTATTTTGATAAATTAGCCAGTTATTCGATCTCATCCAGTAAATCAAGTAGATCCATACTGTGTGCTGTTTTCTCCAATTCATTTTCATGAAAATCTGCATAAACGTTATCAAGCTTATTTTTGTAGTCTTCGTTAATCTTTGTTTTTTCAACTTCTTGTTCTTTTTTCTCAAAGTTACTCTTATCAATATTACACTTATTTTTATTATTTGAAGTATCTTCTTCATTAGAAAATAAATTCAAAGTAAAAGGTCTTTCGTAAGTTTCTTCTGTTCCTAATTGAGTAGCCAACATTTCAAGCTCTGCTTTGGTGCCACAGTCTTTTAGGAAATTCGAATCGTATTGCAATGGTCTTAATTTTTCTATCATTCCATATGTAGAAGAGTATCTACAAATAATAAATGTTATTTAGAATTTGTGGTCTTAAATAAAATTAAAATATTAATATGCTTACATATTTCTTCCTAATAATGTTTCACGGTCGCTAAAAAGTTGGAATGAACCTCCGCAATTCTTATTGGGGTCTACATCTTTTATTTTTTGATTGCCTAATATATGTCTATTTTCTTCGTACTTTTCATCGTACTTTTGTGAAGTTAAATTAAAACTAGTATCTTCATTTTGTAGACCAAGTCTCAAAAGAATAGAAACCCTAACACGATATGGTTCTAATTCTTGAAGACAATCGTATCTTGTTCTCCATACTTCATCGAAAGTTAAATCGCTATAAAACTGTAATACAAATATTTAAAAAATTTCAATTAAACATTAAGTTCTAATGTGTTTTATTATATATAGATAAATTGGAAAAAAGGTTTGCTTACATCGATAACCATTTGATGGACCAACGTGACGCATTCTTGTCCAGTTGGATTGCTAACCATATCGCGCATTGCATCGATATGATTTAACGTAAGAAGAATAACTTCTCTAGGACCAGTAACTACAGTCAATTGATATTTGACCATCATCGTCATTAAATCAAACAATTTATCCATGCTACTATTATCCAATTTCATGATAGAGGATAAAGCAGCGCATTCTAAAGTAGGACGCAATGAAGCAACAGCAATAACAGGGCCTTTTTTGAAGACCGATGAAAGTACTGTGACATTGAGCAAAGCAGCAGTTACATCGTTTAATACTGTAATGTTAGAAGAAAGAAAAAAGTTCAAGAAATCAGTCAATTAAATCAATAATATAAAATAATGCAAAAAAGCAAGTGCTTAAGTGAATTTGTTATGAATATTGAATTTCATATAAAGGATGATAGGAACAGTGCGTACGATCTTTTTCGAATATTTCTGTTACTGGACTGGCCTTGCACTGTTTTGTCGATGTCGATTTTTTGAGCTTTCAGTCTTTGTTGTAAAACATACAGCATTTCTCCACCCATGTTTAAATAGAGTATCGGTGTTGCGTGCATTGACATTTTTATTTAAAATTATTCAAATATTTCACATTAAATTGCTACGTACTCAAGAGTATCTGTTATGCTAGAATCAATTCATACGTAACCTTGTCAACGATTTCATAAATATATATATATATGATGCAATATGAAGTCAACCAATGAGCGATCGCCAAGAATGCATACGTCATTACGTCAAGAGCTGCGCGAAATTTCAAATTAATAAAAATTAGTACTGTAAAATTATTTAAAAAAATCACAGAGTAATTAACTAATCTATGTATAACTATTATTACAATTTTTATCTACGATTATTATAAATACTATTTTACATCAATAATTGCAAATAATGTTGTATGTATGTTATAAATAAAATTTAATGTAAAGAGAAAAATTTATTTAAAGAAATAAATGAACTATGTTAAATTATTCATCTAAGAGAGAGAGAGAGAGAGAGAGAGAGAGAGAGAGAGAGAGAGAGAGAGAGATTTTAAGATAATATTATTAATAAAAATGATGTTAAACTATCATTTATTGGAGCTTTAAAGTAAACAACTGCTACTAGCGACATCATGAAATTGAGACTATCATCTGTGGTATGGAATGTTTTATCTTCTGCAGAAGTTAAGCTTCCTTGATTGTTAGCTACCCGTTGATGGTAGAGGTGCTATTTCTAGAACTCTTTATACAGATTTTTTTTTTGCATTCAGTAGATACTCTTATATCACAAGTTAATGAGATAGATTTAATGGTATACCGACTAATGTATGTAACAAGTTAAAATGTTCAACTTCTGATATGAAATATAGTACAAATATGGGCTCAATTTTAAGTAGTTGTACAATATTGTATCGCAGAACGTAGCTGTGTGCAATGTTTTAAAATAATTTTATTAAAACTTTTCAGTGTGTGTGTCAACATAAAGCCATATATAATATACACACGTTATACATACACAAACATAGATATATACAAATACATACATATATATATACTTAATACTGTGATAGTCATAACTGTATGACTAAAAAAAAAAGAAAAAAAAAATAATCGTTTAATCTTATAAATTTACAAGAAATTAATTATTATTAATAATGTTTGAGTGGGCTTATGATGGTGTTAACAGTTCAATACCAAGGAATGTTGGTCCAGAATGTGCATATTACTTAAGTACAAACAGAAAATTAATTGAAACAGCTTTTGTATCTATATTCATTATATCATTTTGGGTGTGGGGTTTTAAGAAAATAACATTACCAAAAAGATTACCATATGTTAATCAAGATAGATTCGGTAAAAAAGTTTTATTAATTATTATGTCTATGGTTCTGGGTGTAGAAATCGGTTTCAAATTTACAAGTCGTACCATCATTTATTTGTTAAATCCTTGCCACATTACCACTGCTATACAGGTAAATATTTTTATTTTATTTTACATTGTTTCATTTTTTACTTGAATATTTTTTTTTATTTATTTATCTTGTATATTTTTTGTTTACGTAGTTGTATCTACTAGCAGCTGAACCAAGCCCTATGGTAACTAGTATTTTTCGAATACATCTCAATCTTATGAATGGTCCCGTGCTGGCATTTTTATTCCCGGAAACAGAATCTCGAAGAGTAAATAATAATAATAATTATTAATATTTAATTTTTTAAATGAAAGAAAAATCAAAATATAAAAAAATGTAAATTAATCTTTTAGATATTTCCAGATAAAGCGGTATATTATATTCAACATGGTTTAATGTTAGTAATACCATATTACTTATTAAGAATTGGAGGTAACGGCTAACAAAATTCCTCATCATACATTATCATTTTATTTTTTAATAGATTTGTTTACATATAACGTTTTCTTTTCCTTTCTTTTTTTACAGGAGTATACAACATTGAACCTTTGTCGGATTTGAACTGGTCGATTTTAAGTTATGGTTTTAATTTGGCGTACCATTTCTGGATTTTGCAACTTATTGCTTTGGTATGATATATACTATTTTATTTGTATAATTTATGCTTTATACATAATTATTATCGTCATTAATAGTGTGTTTTTAAATGTTTTATACAGCCCACACAAGTGAATCTCAGCCATATGTTATGTTCAGCAGTCTTAGATCCATTTGAGGGACAAAACTATAGAATGGGTGCATTTATGCATCAGGGATTATTGTGCCCTCTTTTGTCTAAATTATTATGCTATTTGTACGATTACCTGTTGACTAAATGTCCCTTAACTAAAGTTAAATCATCTCTTGAAGTTGCATTACCAAGGAGAAAATATGAAGATAATAATAAGAAAGTGTCAAATAAATTAGAAAATGGGCATACTCATTTAGAGTAATTGGATCTTTGAAACTTAACGAAGTTCATATAAACGACTCTTTTGTTATAACAAAGTAAGTATTTCAAATATTTCCAATAATATAAAAATACTATTAAAAAGTTATTACTATTATAATTTGTAATAATATCCAGAGTATTATGTAACTGGTGATATAAGAGAGTTAAGGGGGTGCATGCATACTCAAGAAATTTTCAAACTTATTTTTTTTTGTTCAAAACAAAGCCCTAATAGTTTCTCATGTAGAATCATTCCCTGTATACTTGTATTACTAATTATAGGACATCCTGTATAAATTTACAATACTAATGTTTATTTAATTACATTTATTTTTTCAGGATAGTATTTCCTGATCATGTAACAATTGGTGATAACAAATGATCTTTGTGTAATCCTAGTGATACACGATGTATATGTATTTAAGTAGCATGCCTATTACTTTTTTAAATACCTATATTTGTTTAAAGTACTTATGAAGAACTATACATAAATGCTAGTCATAGTAGAGATTAATTAATGAAAAAAGAGTATGGCAGCAATAAAGGTAGATAATACATTAGTGTTTCAAGAGCTTTTTTATAATTATAGCATTATCGGTGACACAAAAAGAAAATTTACACATTAAAATATTTCTATATTAAATATAAATAAATAAATTACTTTTAGCAAAGATGTTTTATTAGAAGGAACACTGTAAATGAAGCAAATTGATATTGTATAAAGAACTACGTCAAATATTAACAGTACTATAAAGTATAACTATATACACACATCTATATATATATAACAGAAAGACAATGTCTTTTTAAAAGATCTTCTATTTTTATGACAGCTTGTTCTATAATGTGATTAATTATTTTACACAATTTATTTATATTTTAACATTCAGGTTTTAACGGTATATACATATATATATTATAAAGAACGATAATGTGTAGTGGCACGATTATACTCAAAGAAAACTAAGATCTGTTAACGAAATTCTTAAAATATATATAAATGCACTTTTATGGCCTGAATTTCTTATGACGGCCTCTAAAATGTACTCCTGTTAGAGAGAGATGCAAATGTGATTAGATAATGTGTGTTTATATATATTATATTTTATATTTTAAATTACACTTTTTTTAGTGCACTATTTAGTAAGATAGAAAATAAATGGGATACCTATAACAAAAACAAAAACTAAACTAATAATGTCAAAGATAAGCCTTCTGGGTGTTATATAAATAGAATAAAAACAGACACATAATGGGAAATTATTAGTAATTATATACTATATAAATGTAAAGATAAAATAAATTGATTCAGTGGGGATGATCGCTGTATTATTATATTTTTTTTCTATAATTGTTTTTATTATTATTACAAAATAATCTTTACTTAAAAATAAAAGCCTACGTTTAAAATAGATTTAATTATTTGATTTTTTAATCTAATTGTTTTATTTCTTTTGCTTCATTTTCCTTATACTTCGTTTCTTTTATTACTTTGAAAACTGATCTGACGAGGCATTGTTGTAACAGTGGATATATATCTTTATTAGCTTGTTTTATAACTTCTATAGCATTAATAACATTTTCCATATTTAAATTTCCAATCAAGAAAAGTTCTGAAATTTGTTCAAGTTGGGGAAGAAACGCTTGCATTATAATGCCATGATTTCCAGAAGTTGAGGAATTTTTGCTACAATATAACTCTTCACTATCCGTTGGATCAAGAAGCAGTAGATTATCATAGATAGCCTATTAAAATAATGTCATTTAATATCTTGTCGTTAGATAAAGTTTTGTGTGCTTGTATTAAAGATCTTTTAAAGACTGAGATCCTAACGTAGAATTATATATAATTATTAAGATTATATGATAAGTACGATTTCAAGATGCAAAGTAATATTAAAGTAAACTGTAAATAAATTTACCATGGAAGATGCGGTAACCAAACCAAACATAGGAACGCCTGCGTTAGCTAGTGCTACACTAGCTACAGTTATAGCAGCTGCTAAGGATGAACCATCGTTATCTAAAACTGTTGTATAAACGTCTACTTGAAAGTTAGGAAACTCGTGCTGAAAAAATATAGAGATAAATATTAAGCGTAGGGCTTATCATACAAAATAAAAAAAGAAAGTATCTTTTTTCTAAGAATAAATAAACATATGATTACCAAACAAACTGCTGGTTCCAAAGCCCTTTTAAGAATCAAACTATATTCTTTCTCCTCCGCATCTTGTTGATGTATTTTTCTTTTTTTACAAGAGAACGGCGCAAACTTGAATTCACAAAACAGTTCACCGTGCGTACTATATTCATTCCTATTATGAATTTCTCTGGGATCATAGACAGAGCATACAACTTTAGTATCACCCATTTCAATATATGCAGAACCTTTTGCTTGACTAATTATTCCTGTTTTTAAAACTGTTAAAGATAATACAATTTAAATATTAATTAGAGTAGATCATACTTGTAAAATTAATAAATTTTTATTGTATACAAGATAATATTTTGTTTTATATTTAAACTTACATATTTCCCTCCGTTTGTTATGCGCACGACCATCCTTCCTTATAGAAATATTACTTTCTGTATATTTTTCTTCGCTATTAGAATTAGAATAAATATTATATGATACAGATATTTCTGGACCATTAATTCGTTTATGATCTGTCGGCATTTTCAATTCTTTATGTTTTATCTTTTATAAAATACAAATAAAAATATATTTAACTCGGTAAAAGAGGTTATGTTTTCATAACTACATGCTTGCTAGAGATACCGCCATATTTTACTTTCGGTGGAGGCTTTAAATTTGCTCTTAAAATGATATTAAGATGATTTTAGTAAAGATTATCTTATTCGACGTGACGATTATCTTAAGACGTTATAGTTTTTACTCAAGACGATTTTTATATAAACGCTAAGCTTAGAATCGTACTAATTTCTATTCAAGAATTTCATAAATAATAGTTTAGAAAAAAGTTTTTAAACAAATTAAGTAATTCTTTACTGGTTAAGCAAGATGTAAGAAAAACTGTTACTTTTTCATTAAATTTTAATCTAATTCTTAATTGCATGAACGAGAATATATATTCTACTCTTTATTGCTATATTTTTATATAATCAATTAAACTGTTAATTCCAGATAAATTAATTTTTATTAATGTTGTTAACAATTTTTCATTTGAAGCATGTGCGACATTAGCGACAAGTATGGACAAAATTTGAACTAAAAGTGCAACAGGAGAACAATAGAATTCCCGCTATGCGATTTTATTAATTTAAATGCTGATTATTAAAATTTACAATTAGAACTGAAGAATAGAAGATTATAATATAATTCTTTATATAAAATAATGAAAACAATAAATATAAATTCGGCTCGACAATATTTGCCTTTGGCTAATGTAATTTATTGATTGTACATTGCAATATACGTTGTCACAGATAAAATAATTTTATATAAACATGTTTTATAAACGATTGAACCAAATTTTTTTTAATTTTTTATATAAATATACAAAATATATTTTTTATAAACTATATTAAATTATTTAGTTTTATTCTTGTAAATCTGATATTACCTTTGTTAAAAATTTTTTTATCGCAGGATAGTACTCTCCTGCAAGATTAATAGCATCCTAGAAAAGATATTTAATATCGTAATGAACAAATACAAAAACATAAAATAAAAAACAAAAATCTAAGAATTATTGTTACCTCTTTAGTTATTATTTCGAAGCTATTAAGAAGCTCTTTGGGGATGATATATTTATAAGGAAGGATGGCATAATGATTACTAATATTTAATTGAGTATGGAAATCGAATTTTCCAAAATCATCTATAGTGGGTCTATTACAAAGATAATGATCTTCGCTGTTAAAAGCCTATATGAGTAATTTTTATTAAATTATGTATTCATAATATTAAATAATATGTATTTATCTATTTTCTAAATATTACGCACCTTATCATACCATAAAGCTCCTGCTATATCTGTAACATAAGCAGATATCGTCTCAATATTTTTATAAAATGATTTTGTATTTTGTTCTCTTAATGCTTCACACCTCTTCAAATATCTATAAAAATAATAATTAAAGTAATATATTTTCTTATAAACGAGTATTTATATTTCATTAATATAATAATTACTTTAATATCAAGGAACAAATTCTGCTGACGATTGCACAATTGCTAGATACAAATGCTCCATAAGTTACAGCAACAGGAGTTACAGCCCATAATGATATGTTATTACTACGAGATTCTAATTCAAAAATCTGATTAAAAAATAAATAAATGTAATTATGATAATTTTAAAATAATATGTATTTAATGCGTTACGTACCACTTCGTAAAATCTAAGACTTTCGGATAGAAGTAAAATATCGTATGAGTGTGCATTTAAACCAGATACTATAAGATTTTTTGAAAAATTGATAAGAATAGGTATGGTATCAGTTATTTTACTCATTGGTTTTTGTCTTAAAAACGGTGCTGGTACTTTTTGACTACATTCGTTGAATCCTTCATTAACGAACTAAAACAAATATGTTTTTTATTTATTATATATTTAATAATCGATTATTTGTATATAATATTTGTTAAATTTGTACGTACAATATTAGTGATAAGAATCCTTAAGGTTTCGATAATTTTGCATTTGTCGGTAATTGATGATTCATAAAACATATTTTCTATATATGATAATATTGCTTGTTGTTCTTCTGTAATAAAAATGAGATATAAATTAATTAGTATTGCTGATGTTTTTTAAAAGAAGAAAGAATAGTATTAAAAAATAATTTTATACAAATCATACATTACCAGTTATAGATATGATTGTCATCCATTGTAAAATTTCTAATATTTTACTAAAATGTTCTCTACTATTTAAATACAAATATTCTTCGATAAAAAGATTAACAACAAGTATACCTTGTTGCATGTATTTACAAAATTGAACAGTCATATCAAGTAATGTTTCCATTTCTGTTTCAGAAAAGTTACCTCTTTCTAATATAAATGCTGTAACAATATTACATTTTTAACAAATTCAATCCAATATATAATACTTATGTACATACATATTTCATACCTCTTCTAAGTGTATTATAAAGATTGTAGGAAAATCTAATTTGAAAGTTAAAATCAGCATATGTGAGAAGATGATAACCAGCTGTATTAACTAACAAAGATATTGCGTTACAAGGTAGTTCAATACTGAAGTGATGTCGTCCTAAGTCATAAATGCTATAATATTAATAAATTATTAAGATTTTTTAAATGAAATGTGTGTGTTGTTCTAATTAAAAAAATCAATGCTGTAATATTAATAATATTAATAAATCATTAAAACTTTAAATTATATATATACAAGTGTAACTTACGTATATATGTCAAAAATAGATTTAGCATCTTTATCTTTAAAGATACTTGAACCAATATGAAAATATCCAACAGACGGTAAAAGTAACTTTTTTTTCTTCTTAGAAACCTTAACAAAAATATATATGTATATATAGAAACATATAGTCAAAGTTATATTATAGAATTGAAAAACAACGATATACTTTGGAAATATTCCACATATAATGTTCTTGTATTTTATCGATGCTTTGTTGTATTTCTAAACGATTTTTAGCGTCTTTTAATGCTACTCGTAATACTTCTGGTATTGGTTTCCAAATACTTTCTATATTCATTGTTTCAATCTTTTCTGGCACTAATTCAGGCTTATAAGTTTTAAACAAGCTGTAAAAAAAAAGGTAAAAATTTATTCTTGTTAAATTGTTCATTCTTTTATCATAGATGACGATTCTAAATCTAAATACATACGAAAGTAGAGCATTAGTATATTTTTTTCGAACTACCCGTTTCTTATGTATAGATAATATTCTGCAAATATTTCTACGTGTTACATCTTCTGGTTTTGTTATCGTGTATATAACTTGTGCTAAATGCTTCTCCTTTAATAAAATACATCTTATAAGCATAATGTATTTATAAGAGAATAATTTATCAAATATAAATGATTATTGTTAAATAATAAAAACTATAACAATACCAATTTTTCTTTCTTCATCAACCAATAGAAAAATACTTCGTAGAACATGCTAATGATTTTTTTATCCGCAAGACAATATTCCCACAAACCTGAAAAAGTATACTGATTATATCGTAAACTTTTAATTCAATAAATATTAATTTATATTTCAGCAAACCTATGATCCATTGTATAGTTATCATTGCTACTGTGATTTGTAAGTCCTTCAATGACGATAAAAGCCATGTTATCATAAGCTTCAGTGAATTATTCGATATTTTATATATTGGTACTAGACATTTGATTAATAAAATGTTTTTTACTGCACCTAAAAGAAATAAATATAATAATAAATAAATAATGTATGATAATAAACATATGGAGAATATTTAATATATATATATAAATATATAAATATAACTATAACTCTTAATATACAAACCAAAGTTAATGTGCGTGATAATATATATCAGTTGATCAATTTCTTCATCTGGTAATCCTTCGGTTACAGCTCTATGTTGTAATGCTTTGATACCGATATCGAATCCATTAAAAGATTTTCCTTTTGCTAAAATAATTCTAGGATGTATATATTCTTATATGCGTATTACTTGTCTTAAGATTTTAAAAGATTATTTATATTTTGTTATAAAATACGAATCATGTATGAAAATTAATGATCTATTGTAATTTTAATTAATACATCATATCAAATATGTTATATTTATATTCGTAATTATATTGCTTATTTTCAGATAAGACTGGATGTTATGTTAATTTATACACAAGATTTTGTTAAAAAACATTTCTCTCTCGTGATATATTTTTATTATCCAAATCAAAATTTCACATCTTTTTTCAGCTGATATATCATTCGCTTACCTTTTAATGTCTTTAAAAACTTAGAACTTAACTTAGCATCCTCTAAATCGTTTTCCATTCTTATAAGAACCCGCGCTCCAATTTTTCAACCTAATATCAAAACCTTGCACAGACGCATAAGCATTTAACATGAAACACAATTAAATAAGAACGAATATCTATGATAAAGAATTGGTTAGTTACAAATATCGACGCTATAGCGTTACTGTTGAATTTCATTTGCCATCCTCGTTATCATTGGATTTATATTTACGAAATGAAATCATAGATGGCATGCCACTCTCTCTTTTCGTAATTCAAATTCAAATAATTAGGATAGTATATTTTCCGTCGAATCGAATAAGTCAAATAATAAAGAAAAAAGAAAATAGTTTGATTATATGATTATTATAAATCGTAACGTAAAGTATTGTAAAGTCGTGAAAAAAAAATAAAAGTTGAATCCAAAATATTACTAGAGTAAATTAAAGTGTTCGATATACCTTAAATGATTGTCAAATAATCGAAAGAAATGTATATTGTTGTTTAAAAACACAGAGTATATATTCGGTGCACTGTCCTCTTCGAAATCCCCCGTTAGACTGGCACCATTTGTTCTTTATCAAAGTTCTTTTATTAAATGTTGTTTATGTGCCCTTCCGAACGTTGCGCATGTATAGAAAAGGAATAATACACCTAATAAATAAAATTCAAAATTATAAAACGCTCTGATTTTAGGATTTTTATCATTTTTATGTAATTATTTTAACGCTTCTGCGCAGTGATGACTTCGAGGGTAAAACTTTACTGTAATAAAAATAAAGTGCATTAGTGCATTAAAATAATTATTAATTAATCGAAGGAAATGTGTATTGTTGTTTAAAAGCACGGAATATATGTTCAGAGCACCGTCCTCTTTGAAATCCACAGTTAGACTGATTTTTTTATCCGCTATCAAAATTCTTTTATTCAATGTTGTTTATATGATTTTCCGAAGAGGTTGCATATGTATGACATACATAATACTCGAAATCAATCAAATTTTCATTTATGGAAAGTCATATAGACAACATTTAATAAAAATACTTTCACAGGGGACAAACGATTCAGTCTATTGTTTGATTTTTAAGAGGATGGTGTGCCGAACATATACTTCGTGTTTTAGAACACAATATACAGTTCCTTCGATTAATTACCAATCATTTAAGGTATATTTAATATAGTATTGTACTTTACTAATTTTTGTGATTGTTTTAACGTTCCTGTACAGTGATGACTCCGATGGTAAAATTTTCGTCAAATAGAATATCAAATCGAAATTATTTAATATTGAAAATATGTGAATAGGTATGTAGTATTTAATCCAACGTATGTGTGTTTAAATGATTCTATATATACGTTGAGTTTATTAAAATATTAAAATAATTGTTAATTAATCGAAGAAACTGTATATTGTGGTCTAAAACACGGAGTATATGTTCGGTGGACCATCCTCTTTGAAATCAAACAATAGGCTGAATCGTTTGTCCCCTGTGAAAGTACTTTTATTAAATGTTGTTTATATGACTTTCCGAAAGATGCGCATGTATATAATGGGAATAATATTCGTAATAAATAGAATTTTCTCTTTTGTAAAGTCATATAAACAAAAATAAATAAAAGAAACTTTAAATCCATTTCATAGAGGACAACGAGCCAATCTAACGGGGGATTTCGAAGAGAAATATATCGAACGGTTTAACGTACTTTACTAATTTTTAGGATTATTTAAATTAAAAAATCAAATATTTCCCCTGTTTCTACAGTAATATCAATATGTACGATTTTAAGATACAAGCATTTGTTATATATTATTTTCGTATTTGTTTAATTCACTTGTTATAAATAAGGCTTTCAAGTGTTAAACTCATTAAATATGTAATTAAGGTATATTAATGAATTTGTTTTTAAATGTTCTTCATCTCAAACAAGCTATATCAATAGTTTTCATGCAAAAATCTAGTGAGCATAATGGTGTACGATTTTAAGAGACACTAACTGTATATTTCATGTAAATTAATATTTATACATAATTTAGATGTCCACATAGAATAAAAATATCAAAAATCGTTATAGTATTAACATTTGTATTTATAACTGTCGAGAAATAATTTATTCTTATTCTTTTATTGTAGTTTTGTTCTGTTCTTTTGTTTCTTTTTTTCTGTTTTATAGCAAGGATATAATTAAAAAAGAAAAAGAAAAATGTCGGAAAAGATTAATGTGATAATATACGATTTTTATTTTTGTTATTATAAGCTATTTCACATCCGTATAACGAGTACAATCGTTGCATTAAACGATTCTTTGTTTCACATGTACAATCTTGAATAATTTCTCTATGATATCATTATTGTTTATTGCTATATATAAAGAGGTGTATATGCGATAATTACAGAATTCGTGTTAATTAAATATATTGATATAATATCACATATCGCTGTAACGAGATAATAATCTACGAAAATCAAGCAAGCATACCTTTAATAGTTTTATTTATTTATCTTTTTCTTTTTTTTATTTATATATATATAATATATATATTTTTTTTTCGTTTTAATATTTTATATTGTGCGAATAATATGATGTATCAAGCCTTTTTTTTTGTTTTTCAAACTATTCCGGATGTGTGTCATAATTTGTCTTCTTTTTAAGAAGTATAATATTTAATATTGCAGTCAATTGCGCACCGACGTATTTCCGTTGTCTTTTTACGACTTTGATTTTTGCAAGAAAGAAAGAAAGAATTAAATAATAAAAACAAAAAGAACACCCGTATACACAGGTTGCATTCGGTATAATTTTATATTTATTTTTGTTCTTAAAATCGACTGGATTATAACTGATTTCTTTCACGGATGGAAAAAACACGGTTGATAAATAATTAGCATTTGCGTTTCTGTAAAAACTTGCGCTTACTGGACGATCAAGCAAGCAACTTGTTAAATGATGCAACATTTTCTTCTAGAAATTTTAGTTTGTTTTTATCTGTACAAAGAATGAAGTTATAATCCGTCCTGGTTACCGTATACAATCCTGTCTATAAAAAATCTGTCTGAAATAATCTCACGTGAAGAAATTTGAAATTATAATTTAGTTAGGACGAAAATTGGATTATGTAAAAAGTCGAAATACTTAAAAAAAAAAATTACCTCCAGAAAGAAAAGAAATAGCAAATATTAAATATCGTCTGTAGTGAATAATATAAATAAAATATTATTATCTATATATCCACAGCATATGTATGTTCTTTAGTAAGGTTCGACCAGACTATATAAATTCCGCAGTGTCTTAAATTGTATAGGAAAATATTAAATGCGGTGGAAGCAGTTCAGTCTCATTTTGTACATTTGGTCTATTTATGATTATAACGAAATTGTTTTTTTTTCTTTTTCTTTTCTCGAATATATTTATAATTGATTATGTATTTAATAACGGAGCGTTTTCTTTTTCTTTTTTTTTTTTAAAAAAAGGAACTCTTGTATTAAGAAAAAAATATAAAAGAGACAAATTCTATTTAATGTACTTTGTGCACAAATTAATCGGGGTTTTTTCTTTTTTATATTAAAATCATTGAAATAAAAAAAAAAAGAATAATAATAATAATAACATTGATAACAGCGCTGTGCTTTTGCAACAAAGACATACAGAAAGCCTGGCACTTTAAAGTCTAGTAATATATATTATTATTATTATTATTATTATTATTATATTATTATTATTATTACTATTATAATATATATATATATATATTAAGGAAAAATATATATACACATAGATATACAGTGGCATCCTATATATCTAATTGTATAAGCGAACAGGAGATGATTCTATTCGAAAAACTAAGAAAAGAATATAAAATACAATTTGTTCATATAAGTATTTGTTTTGGAGAAAATAGTTTGTAAATTTGCCGGGTGTGCGTGTACTTTTTTTAGCTTGACGAATTTCAATATTTCATTTTTAGATATTTCGAAAAACTTTAATTTTTATGCTTCTTAATGTTTAGAAATATTGTCATTATAATGACATCTCTTACATTAGTTTTACTTTTATGCATATCAAATAAGGCTTTTAGTTTTTAAGGTTTACAAGCTCAGTTAAGTATAATTTTCAAACTGATTTTTTTCGAAAACAAAGCCTTGTATAAACAAATTATATTCTACATTTTTTATTTAGTTTTTCATGTGGAATCATCCCTTACTTGTACCAACAGTTATACATATATCACTTGTATATATATATATATATAATAGTGTCTATATAATTTTCCTTATCGATTCATGTCAATAATATATGCCACATTGCCTATTTTTTTAATATGTACTGTATATACATTTAGCGAACATAGCTCATATAAGGGTTATATTATTTAACCGTAAGATAATAATAAAACATTTTATATTACGAATAAAAAAGTAAAGGAAAGAAATATTACGTATACTCAATTGTGGTCTAAAATTTTCTCATCTTCTATGGAAACTTTTTTGTATAATATAGGCAGTGACTTTAACTCGATGATTCGAGCATTTAAAATAAAAAATTTTCTTTGGATAAAATTAATGTATATGAAAACAATAATGATTACAAATGAAATGAACTTCTTCAAAACACTTGATTAAATATCGTTCCAAATAATCGTCAAAAGTCGACGGTGCTAGCTAGATGACAACATAAAAAAAATCTTTATAGTTATTTTTATATATTATACGGGGATCACTCATAATTATCGTTCTAATTATATCTAATAATTACTTCCTATGTCTTATTATTTCTCAATAAATAATATGTATTGTTAGTTTGCGATTAAAGAAATTTTAAAAATGATAAGATTCTTTACTTTTTTGTATTCTGAATTTTTCGAATATATATATATATATATCTATCTATCAATGTAATATATTTCAAATGCACTTACTAGATCGTATGAAGATTTCAAATAATAAAGAATTGTAAAAACAAAAGTTATAGTGAAAACTTCAACCAAGTACTTGCATTTTCAAAATATAAACGTTATATAAACAATATAAAAATTGATCGATTAATAGAGATACCATATTGACACTGTATGATATTCATATATATTATAAAAAAATCATATATATGCAAGTTATGTAATTAGTAGTTTTGTATATGAAATTTACAAGAGTGTAAATTTTCTTCAATCACTTTCATGAGAAATTTTACATTATGTATTGCTTTTGATTAAAAAATAATATATACGTATATATATGCACTTTTTGTAAACTTCATTTCAATAATTTGTTTCTTTATGCTGTGCATTAGCTAACACCAACAATCGTAATACATGTTGTTTTTCTTAATGAGCAAGAATAAATGAGGCAGCAAGTGAATATTAAGCCTTTAAGTTTGTTTCTTTTATTGTAAATGGCAATTTCTTCTTTAAATGTTCGAATTAAAAAAGAAAATTTTTTTGATATCATAATATTATCAATGCAAAACAGCCCACATTCGTTCAAACATTCTAAAATAGCAGCATTTTACGAAGTATTTGCTCTACAGAGAGAAACTTGTTTATTTTGATATACTTCTTATACATATACACATTCCACATTTTTTACTTTTTATTTTAATTATTTTTTTTTAAATACTTTTTACTCCTATCCTTGAAATTATTATTTATTCATTATACTATCAGATCTTCCAGTTGCCATTTATTTCAAGTATCTTATCATTTATATATATATATATATATTTTTTTTTTTTTTTTGATATTTCTTGTAACTTTGGTACATTGCTACTAAAATGTTGACCATACAATTTTAAAAATTTTAGAGAGTATTTTTTAGTAAGAACTAAGAATTTTTCTTTTTCTTTTTTTCTTTCTCTGTTTTTATATATATCTGTATACATACACATAAATACTATTTGGACGCTTATGAAATCACAAATGATAGTATTCGTTATTGCCAAGAAGAGTTATTTGTGATATTTCATAAGTTTAATAGTCCTTATCGTAATTATCGATGAACTTATCTTAATACTGCCTAATAATATAATAACTTTCTAATTTTCATATACAAAATAATTAACACATAAGTGTTAGCAAGTTAACATTGCTGAGAATGTCATTGACCTATATTCATATGCTATATAATTATAGAATATAACGATAGCAATGATAGTACATAGTAGATAACTGATTGATCTGAATGTATTAAATAAATCTGTCATGTGTTTGATCGAGAATGGGCTATTATTAATGTTGATTATACAAACTTAAATATATACATATATTTAAGTATGTACTACATACTTAATATATACATATGTTACATATATATGTATGTAAGTATGTACATATATATATATATTTAAGTATGTACTAATATATAATACTACATATACACATGTAGTATTTTTGCTTGATACAGTCTGATGAATCAACGATATTATATATTCTTTCCGGAAACATCGCAAAATATAGATTATTATATTAAAAAACTATCATATCCATTAAAGCAGACTATGTTAATGAAAAAGCTAAATGTTACAGCGGTGAAAAATTAATTTGTAGTTTCGTTTGTTTTGTTGTTTCAATTGTATCATGTTAAATTTTGAACATCCATCTTTGGCACAGTATACATTCATTAACTAAAACTGACGAGAATTTTTGTGTAATTAAAAAAAGAAAAAAAAAAGAGAAAAAAAAAAAATAAATTGTAAAAGAAAAAAAAATATACGTATCACCAATCATTTATTACGTTGATACTTGTCTTTATAGCCCAAACATTGTAGTATGCAACTTGAATCAACGGAACGTATATATGTATACTTTTTTTTCCGTTACCTAATTTGAATTTGTATAATTCATAAAATCATAAATACAATCAAGTGATCCCTTATATAAACTAAGTCTTGTCAAAAATATTACTAAATACATCCCAAATATTATTTTCAAAAAACTGAATGATAGTGTATACATAAGAACGACACATGCCCTATGTATATGCCTTGGAGAGATGTATGTTTAATATATTGTTGTATGATAGAATGAAAATATGAGGGATGTTACTTTAAAAACATAAGTCAGTCAAATTGATAAGTGCAAAGATAATTACAAGTTTAAGTGCACATTAATGTACACTATTGTCTTTGACACTCACGCACTTGTCAGACACTAAGAAAATGAAATATGCATCACTTCATCACTCTTAGCAGCAGCAATTGTCCAGTGCAATTGATAATCGTTCTTAATCGAACGAAATATACACATAATTGTTTTATAATTAACAGAAAAATAATAATATAAACAGTTCAGTTCCAACTGGCATCACTGTCAGCTCCTTCTTCGATGGAAGAAGATGAAGGAGAAAACAAAGGATCATATATTAAATCCGTATTATGTAGGAACTCTTCTCGTTTTCTCTTTTTACCATGTCTGCGTTTCTTGGTTTCCAATGCTAACTTATCTTCTACTGAACGTTCCTTGCGAAACTCATAGACTAGCGGATAGATATATTCTATTGCAGCTTGGACAGCAGCAACATTAGGTGCTGTAATATTATTGTACATAAGTTAAATGATGATACAGAATATTGGTTTGGGATAAGGAAAGGAATATTATTTACCTGTTACTGTAACACTTCCGGTAGCAAATATTTTTAATGTTGCTTTTGGTTCTTTCAATTTGTATGTCACACCAGGATGTAATTCTGGTTCATAACTAAAATATGACACATTTTGTAATATATCAAACTTATAATCTTCCAACGTTTTAAGCAAATTTGAATTAGAGGAGAAATCGACTTACTCTGCATTTTCTTTATGATATAAAGAAAACGATGTTATTTTGATGGCAAATGGCATACAGCATGTACCTAATACATTAACCACTCTGTAATTATTAAACCGTGCTTTAAAGCCAAGTTTTTGAAGGGAACGCGCAAATCGACGTGCTGCTATTTTTGCTTCTAGTTCGCTAGTTGCACCAGTACAAGTTACTTTTCCCGAAGACCAAATAGAAGCAGTTGTGTATGGTCTTCGCAACTTCATTGTGATCATCTAATAGTTTTAAATGATTTAACTGATTAGTATTAAACATTTGATTAATATTAAAAAAATAAAAGAGATCATTACGATTTATTTTTATATTAATCCCTTACACTATAACATATGAGACTCGTAATACATTTAATGACCCTAACACAACAAACATGGATCCTACTCTTGGCAATTCTTACGGGTCACATTAAATTATAGTACAAGGGATTAACTGTTTAAGTGCTGAATACTTTTGGAAAAAGTACTTCTTGGGTATAATATACTTAGCTGCTAATATGAGTTTATAATTTATAATTATTCTCTCAATAAAATAACATGAGATAATTATTTTTGAGCATAATTTTGGTGCAATAAGACTCAAAACATTAATAGGGAAACCGACATTGTATACTTCGCATTTATATCAATGAATGCATATATGCATCAATAATCCATGCTATCAACTTTTATTAAATACGTATATATGCATTCGTAATACTCAGAGGGTTAAAATCGTAATCGAATTATTTTGTTTCAATATAAAAATTTTATTTCTGTTATATTCAAAATATAAAAATTACTTACTCCATTTTCTCTTCTGTATTCAACGTTTGAACCATGCAGAGCAATTTCTCTTAAATTAAGATGACACCTTACGCTAAAGCTACATACTACATTATTTATAACAATATCAAGCTCTGGTGTATCTTGATCGGATTCAGACATACATGATTGCATATCTTCTTTAAAGAGTCCATTATCTTTACTTTCTGTACATATATCACTGTTATTTAAATTTTCAACATTTTCTACATGATTTAAAGATCTATTCGTTAAAGGTTTCATGCTATTTTTCTGGATAGCAGTTGCCATAATATTATATACCTAAAACAGAATATAAAATATTTATAAAACATGTAGTACTCTTGAATATTAGATATAATTAATAATAATCTATGAATATATATATAATATATATATAAATATATAAATATATATATAAATTATATTAACTTTAATAGGTAAAACGTAAGTACAATTAATAGGAGAAATAGATATCAGTAATTATAAGTGATATAACAATAGTCTGAAATATGAGAAAATAAAAGTAGGTATATAGGGTAATGATATATAATCAGCGTATTTTCTAATAAACTCAATTAAATTCAAAAATATTATCACGATATTTGTTTTTGTGTAAAATAGCTTTATATTTTAGACGAACGTGTGTTTGAAAAAGTATTATAAAAAAAAATATAAAATTATAAGTATTACTAATCTTAAATCGATATCAGTGTAAATTAGATAATCGTATGATTTATATGTTATTATTATATTTATCGATAAATATTGAAATCTTAATACAATTAATATATTTAATATATCATCCTACGAAATATTATAGAAACAATTTGACGAGGACACGAGGAGTGACTCAAGGTCTATAGATTGTTAAAAAAAAATTAATTTTTCAACTAATCAACGGTACAAATTAGGCATGCAAAATATTAATCACGTGTGAACAATTTATCTAATATAAATAACGTATTAATTATTATAATTTCATATAAGAGCGTCTCTGAAGAGAGGAAACGGATACTATTACATCGATGTTGACAAAATTGGATGAACTATTGAAATAAATCTATTTCTACTTAATTCTATTGTTATAATTATTATCTAATAATACTTACTTTTAACTAATAACGTATTATTCCTTAAATAATTGCTTCAATATTAATATTTTTGTTGACAAGTGTAAAGAAATCGTACAGCTAGCTCAATAATTACGACCATTGCTACCAGCCATGTTCTTTGAAACTGGCGACCGCTAGTTATCACGTTGACGACTAACCAGAAACATCCATGGAATATAATGCTAAATTCATATTATTCTTTTCCGCTCTTAACTACCATGGACCAATGAAAAATGAACAAATTTCTAACTGACCAATGATTATGCGATGGTTTAATTGGTCGAGCTTCCAAATACGTCTTCATTGGTTTACTTGTGTATCGTTATTTTAAATTTGTCCTATATAAGAAATAAATAAATCATTATGGTGACGTAAATGTTATAATAAAAAGAAGGAAAACAAGAAGAAGAAAATTAATATTTATGAAAAATGTTATATATTGAAAATAAAAAAGATAGATTTTTTTTGTACAAAAAATTAATCACTCGATTTTTTCTGGTGTATTATGTAAGATACGTTATATTAGATGCATAATCCATGACTATACTACTTACATCGGATGTAAGTAGTAAAGACCGTCGAATGGCAGTACCGCGAAATGTGAAATGTACATGTTTATATTTCAACGAGCATAATCAATTATTTGAGAGTCTGTTTAAAATAATAAGAACATTTTAACCATGGACTTGGAAGTTTCTTACAGGAATATGTGTCGTGCTTGTATGGGTATTAATTGTGCACTTTTACCAATATATGGTGACGACACGACTGGTATCAAGAATTTGCCTGAAAAGCTTCAGGAAGTTACCTTAATTCGAGTTAGTAAAAAGAAAAAATCTGATTATAATGTTAATTTAATTAATACAATTTATTTTTATCATTTTGAATCGTTGAGATAACATTTTACATAAAAAGGAAATATTAATGGCTACTTATTAACCTCAACAATTGATCTGCATAAAATTATGTATATATCTGCGCATATTTAATATGAGGTTTTATATGAAATTGGTATTTATTTATTATCATAAAGCAAATATAGTTGATAATTTGTAATCTGAAAAAATGAATATTTATAAAGTTATTTGTATCTATGTATACAATAGGTAATCGGTAACGAACAAGTTGAACTACGAACAAAACAGATAATGAACACATCGTAGAGAAAATACAAGAAGAAGTAATATTTTGTATTTCTAGTTGTTTTTTTTCAATAATAAGTTAACAAACAATTCGGATAGCAAACATCATTTTTGAATGGATTATGTTCATCAACCGATCACCTACTGTATATGTAAATATATATATTCAATGATTTGTAAAAATAATATTCAATGTTTTATAAAATTATATACATTTGTTCATCAATGATAAAATAATATTAATGAAAAATAAATTGGTTTAGGTTGATAGGAACGATGGATTACCACAAATGCTTTGCACGAAATGTGCTTATCGGACAATTACATCGTATAATTTTAGATTACAAGTACAAAAGACAGAAGAAAAATTTAGGAAGATGCTTAATATACAATTCGAAAATGTAATAGTAATTTGTTACATTAAAATTGTATACGTTTGTATAATAAATATTTAATTATTTTATTTCTATTATAATAGGAAGAAATGGAAAATGTAAATGAACAAGACTGCATAATTTTAAAAGATGAATTAATGCAAAAAAAGGTTTTCTTCGAAACTTCTGAAATGATTTCTGATAATTATGCGAGCTCTATTAACGAAGAATTAAGAAAGGATGTTACAGAAAAGAAGAGTAAAGACGAACAATCCTTAGAAATAATATCGTTAATGGATTTTAATCATAGCAATGAAATGGATAAGATTCAAGATCATTTAGATAATATCATAGATGACTCTCAGCATGATAAATTATATAATATTAAAAACGACTTAGATGATCAATTCTGTAATACTTCCAATTCACAAGATTTAAATTATACAGTAGTATATGTAGGAGACACAGAAATGGAGTCCATTAAATCAGAGTATCATGGTCATCTTTGCAAATCAAAGGATGAAAATATTGATATTAAAACATTATTTTTGAAGGATAACTTTGAAGAATCTAAGACAAATGACAAATTTTTAGATGCAATATACATATCTGATGATATGGAATCAAAGAATACTAAAACATTAAACATTGAAACCGAAGCTTGGCAAATGATATCAACGGATGAATCAGTAGAACAGGTTGATAAAATAAATCTCAACGTCCAACTCGATTGTAAAACAACGGAGAACATGGAGTCAAAAGAATCCAATGATTCTGACTCAGATTATTTCATTGATCCTAAGGATAATATTTTAGGAAGTTTAAATGATATGATAACTAGAATCAAAGAAATAAAAACTGAGAATAACACAATAGAATATCAGTGTACTTTGTGTTTGCAGAACTATGAGAAACTTACCGGCGTTTTACTTCATACTATTGATAATCATGTTCCAAGTAGTGGTCCATTTTTTTGTGTCGTTTGTGAGATGGATTGTAATAGTCATAAAGAGTTAAGGACTCATGTTAAAAAACACACTGGACAGTTTCCGTATATTTGTTTTATTTGTGATAAAGCATACACTTCAAAAAGGTATTTAAAGCGACACATGGTTTGTCATACAGATTTTCCAAGACATCGTTGTCCAAAATGTGGTGTAAGATTTAAAACTAAAGTAGAATTAGAAAATCACATTGCAACGCACGTACATGGCGCACCATATACGTGTAGTCAATGTTCACGCTTGTTCAACCACAAAGGTAATTACAAAAGGCATTTAATTACACATTTGGATCCTCAAGGTCTTCATTTACCAAAATATCCATGCACGATTTGCGGGAAGCGGTTCTTGAATAATCGTACTCTTGAAACTCATATGCGAGTTCATACAGGAGAAAAACCGTTTAAGTGCGATATTTGTAATAAAAGTTTTTCACAACAAGGAAATTTATTAAATCATTTAAGAATTCATTCGAATCCTCGAAGTTATACATGTGAAGTTTGCGGGAAAAGATTTAACCAGAGAGCTACGTTAAAAGATCATAGTCTTATACATACAGGAGAAAAACCTCACATTTGTAATGTCTGCGGAGTAGCATTTACATTCAGCGCAGCATTAAGACGTCACATGTGGAGTCATGCTACTGGGAAACCTTTAGGTTGTGAAATTTGTTCTTCACGTTTTGTAGGGAAGTATGATTTAAGACGCCACATGCAAATTCATAACGACAGACCAAGAACGAAACAAAAGAAAAATGAAGGGAAAAATAATAATACGGAAGAAGTATCGAGAGAAAATATTACTGAAGAGGTAAACACAGAAACTATTCTCATAGAGCAAGTTCTTTTAAATCAAGATGTCACGCAAGTTATATCTCAAGAAGAAGCAGAAAAAGAAAATGTAGATGCCCTTTTCAATCTTATACACTATGATTAATATTATTTAACAAATGTTTTATTTTTCCTACTTATTTTGTTCAAAAGATAGAGAGGTAGACATTTTGCTTGCACTGGATAGAATTTCTGTCTTTCAAGTAACTGAACATGTATAGCTCCATATTGGAGATATTAAATTTTTAGTTTCATATTTAATTGACGGTTTACATATAGTATAATTGACATCTTTAATTAAGGCTACAAGGCATAATAATCTTAAGGGATCGTGATTTATAAATTTTAGGAATGAATTAAGCAATAAATGGTTGCTTTCTGTGTGAACTTATAGGATGTAGCTAAACAATTTTCTTTGTATTCCTTGTGCAACATTATTTATACACATTAGCAAATTCCTTTTTTACATTTTATTTATATTTAATACTCGTAATATTTGTAAATATAAGACTGAAAACAATTATTAATTTTAAAACTGTTTTTTATCATAGATTTAAATTCTTTACTCTTATAAAATGTGTACATGTATGCGTATGATTGTATAAAGGTGTGGTATATTTATCAAAGTTGTATAAAAGATTTTCATTATAAGTTAATTATATTTAACAATTTTTACAACCTACCTTAACATATGTAATCTTTTACATTCATTTTAATAATTTTAAAACTTCTATCTTATTTTTGGTGTTGTAAGTTAATCTTTTGGTAACATCATATGATAACTCGACTGATTTACCTTATGTCGGTAACGTATTTAAATACGAATGCGCTATCTACCTGCATAAATGAGTAAGATATTTGTAAATTCGTCTTCGGTAACGTCGGTAACACATTACATTATTCGTTTGACCATGAACGTACGCCATCTAGTTGCATAATAAATTTTGAAGTTGTATATAGTGCTATTAAGAATTCTTCAAGAAAATGAATCCCATTGATTTCTTTCAACATGTAAGATTCATTTATAACAGAAGGCATAACAATGAAATAGCTCAATTTACAGAATAATTCGATAAGTTATGATATTACACGTTTTAAATTGTTATATAATTAAATATACGTATTTATTGGCTTTTTAAATTACTTTATAAGTCTGAAAGATTATATTAAAAGAATATAATGAAATCTTTCACAATTACACATATAATTCTCGTTTACACTTTTCAATTATATTAAAAAGCCGGTAATGACATTAGTAAATTAAATAAATGATAAACAATCGTTTGCGTTTCACAAAATCTACAAATAATTGAAAAAAACCAGATTAAAACATCTTCTAAATGGTTGGAAACCTAAGTCGCCAGGAAATTGTCAAGAAAGTGTAAGAAGTAGAATTACCATAGGATAATTCTTGGAAGAGAAAAGGAAATTGAAGAAGAAAATATTACTTAAGTTAACTCGTTCGGAGAAGAAGACGAGGAGACAATAATCTCAAGACGTTACCGGTTGCACGGACAACGCGCGATTGAAGTCCGTACGTCGCGATGAGTTTGGTGCGCGTCGGACGAGTGCGCATCTCGCACATGCGCATTGGTTGGGGGAGCGCTGGTGGCGCCAGTCATGGCGGCGGAAAACACGCGCGCACGTCAGCACCGCCGCCGGTCGGTGCCTCCACGCCTCCACCTCACCTCCACCGCCACCTCCGCCGCCGTACTCAGGGCTCGTGGGTAAGTACCCTCATACTCCATGCTCCAATCAGTCTGCACTCGCATGTCCACGAGGTTGCTTGCACGGGCCTGGTGGTTGTCCTCTTCCACCCGCACTCGTAACATCCTGACGCCAAGCTCCTCCTTAGCCTCCTTCTCTACGCTCTCTCGTTCCTTCATCTCGCTTCCCTCGTTATCCCTTCCATCTGTCCTTCCCTCTCTCCTTCGTCCTTCCTTATTCCATCACTCTATTTTTCTTTTTAGATTCATGCTTTTAGTTTTTGCATATTATCTCGCGACAACTACGTTTCCTATAATCATCCAACACAACAAGCCAACCTATCCGTCCAAACGAACCGTCCCTTTTAGCCGGCTCACCTAAATAACGTGCTTACTTATAATAGTAGTACAGGGTGAGTCGATCCAGTGGTAAACCACCACAACCACCGTCGTTACCACCGCTCGAGATATCGGACGCGTAAAGTAACACGTTATTTTTGACAGACCACGGAGAGGTTAGGTCTCGCGAGTGAGAGATACACATAGGGAGAGGGAGAGAGATAGAGCGAGAAAGGGATAAAGAGTGGCGGGCTCGCGTGCTCCGTTTGAATTTTGAAGTCGCGCCACGGGCGCTACTCGTACCCTCTCTCTCTTCTTTCGAGAAAGCGCGCGCGAGTAAGAGAGAAAGAGGGAGGATGAAAGGGTGGGGAGAAAGAGAAAGATAGAATCCTCTCGTCTTTTGTTACTGCCACACCGCGACCGGAGCAGCAGCACCAGCAACGGCACCCGAGTATATCGTGACGTCGTATACGGCGTGATGTACGCCGCCGTACGAGGACGAAACGAAAGGGAGAGAGAGAGGAGAGGAAAAGCGCGCGAATCGTGAGCCACCGTCAGTGTACGTCGCGCCAGTCTCCGCGCCGGTGTTCGGGCGCTCTTGCGCTTATTCGAGGTTAGGTTTGACAAGGCGCGTTCTTCGAAATACGTTAAACGATAGTCTTCACGTTCTCGATTTTTTCTTACGCAAATAATAACCATAATTAACGTATCGCGTTGTTACCATTGTCGTTGTTAAATTTTTATTACGATATATTGTCGTTGACTACTATTGTCGTGCGTCGTCCTTTTATATCATTATATCATTTTTGATAAGCTAACGTTGAAGACGTTAGTGGCACGCGGATATGGTGCGTCCCGAGAAGAAACTCGAAGCTAGTTTCTCGCAAAGCAGCGACGGATAAGAGAGGATCTAAACGGAGAAAATCTGAAAAAAAAGAGTAGTGTGAATGTTCTCGGATAGCCGTATGTCGCGGCTTGCCGCGCACGACTTTTTCAGTGCACACGAGGAAAATGTACGGGCATTGGTGATAAAAGGATATACACACGTTATTTAATATACTCTTATTGCTCTTCGACGATTCCAATTCTTCTTCCTCTTCTTCTTATTCTTCTTTTACTTTTATTTCTATTCCTCATCGAATTACAACGATGTTTTAAACGCTCGATCGCTGCCAAGTATTATAACAACGTTGGAAACAAATTCTAATTTATTTTTACACAATACGTATAATACATAATTTATTCTTTTTTCTCGATGAAAGAGATTGTTACGATAAGAACGATTACAAATAACGATAATCGAAATTTTAATTGCAAATTAAAATTACATTTAATACAGGACACATACGCACACGCATACGCACACTCGCGCGCACATAAACGTACGCATATATTATGTTAAAATTGAACGAAAAATATACATTCGTATAATTCGCGTTAAAACGATAAAATATTTTTAAAACTCGTTAAGAAATTTAGTTCCGATTGGTTGGAGAAGTTCGGTGCAACAAGTGTCCAGCCTAAACGTTTGCCTTCTGTAACGAGACTACTCACGTCAGAAGGACATCGGATAAACGTCATTCGATGAATAGAAACGGATATATCGATCTTCTTCATCGATCTATTCGATTATATTTCATGCCGTTCGATAAAAATTATCTCGAAAATTATCGAACAATTTAATCCGATCGCTTTTATCTTTTTTTTTTTTCTTCTCCTTCTTCTTCTTCTTTTGATCAGCAAAATGTATTTATCTAAAATAAATAAATCACATATTTGTTAATTAACACATTAATTCTTCTTTAAGGAGAGTTAAAAACGCCGCGTGCCGTCGGAATAATCGTTTGATCGTATTCAATTCAATGCAAACTACGACGATGACGAAGATAAGGAGAATAAGTAACCACGATCGATGTCGAATGCGTCGGCCCGCAAGATTAATTTGTGTATCGCGATATTTCCCCGAAAACTTGCGAACCGTCGAGAAATAATTGGTAATGTCGAAGTGTAATCGTAGAATTCGATGATCCGGAATTTCGTTACGCGTTCATCGCTTTAGCTGCGTTCGACGGTATCGGATGATGACATAATATCGTCCAAGTATTGATTTTCCCCCCTTGATTCGATTTAAATCGTCGATACATCCATGCCGTACATATGCAACCGTAACACATTTTTATTTATTTACATAATTCACAACAAGATTTTTTATTTTATTTACAACAATTATTACTTTCTTTTTTGTTTTCTTTTTCTCTTGTATTTTCTTTTTTTTTTTTTCGTCTATTCTTATTAATCCCTTTTTTTTTTTTTTTATATACTCCGAAGTGAAGTCATTTTTTTATATAATGCAAATAATATCGAGTTTATTATAACGCAATTGCAATAAATAAATATAAATCGCGTAACGAGTTCGTTTTTATAATTCGATCAAAAACCAAAAAAAAAGAAAAGAAAATATTTGCAAATGAAATCTTATTGAGGAAAGATTATTGTGTAAAGTAACACTCGAGTAATACGAGTATAAAAACAAAAAAAGAACGATTGCAAGCAACGATTTCGAGAGAAAACAAAAAAATCCTTCTCTCTATTTTGTTTTTCATTGTTAATGATTTATTTATTATGAAGTATAGTATGTATATCGGTATGGTCAATCGTCGGGAGGATTTCTCTCGCGTGTCGCTTTAGGTTTCTCAATTTTCCATGAACGAACGTGCCATGTTTCACACTATATCTGTTTCTTTTTTTTTTTTAATTTATTAAATTTTTTTCTTTCCGATTTCTTTTTTTTTCTTTTCTTCTCCCCGTAAGAAGAAACGTGTCTCTTTTCTTTTCTTACGGGTCTCGTTAGGAACGGTGACTTTGCGTGGAGCGAGAAAGAAGAAGAAGAAGAAGGCGGTCTGGCAGCGATCGATGCAATTACTCCCGTATCGAATTCGATATGTCCCGTTGAAAGGTTAGAACTAGCAGTAGCAACAGCAATAGCAGCAACAGCAGTAGCAGAAGCAGGAGCAAGAATACCATCACCATCACCATCACCGGCAAACACTAACTGCAAAAGCAACAGCAACCAGGACTAACAGCAGTAGCAAAAACAGCAATTGTAGGAGATCCTGTTATTGGATTAGTAGTCTCTGTTAACGACAAACTATTCAATTGCGGATAGAAATAATTAACAAAACGACGACCGATTAATAGGACAGACGAGAGAACCATTGGATAACATGATCTTCTTTGTAGATGAACGATGAGAGAAACACGTTATTGAAATTGTTAATAATTATAAATAATCGTAATAATTATATTTAAAAAAAAAAAAGAAAAAAAAGGTCGATCATTATTTTGATATCTTATCGATGACGATTGGTAAGAAATAAAAAAATTAAACATTTCTATATTTTATTTTTAAATATAGAGAAAATAATACACGCGAAATAATTCTCTCGCAGTTTTTTTTTGTTTTTCTTATTTCTCTTGGGTTACCTTTAACCCCCCCCCCCCAAAAAAAAAAGAAAAATTACACACGAAAGAAATAACGAAATTGATCGATGTGCAATTAATTATAAGGTCAACTTTTTTAACCAAAAAAAAGAAGAAAAAAGGCAAATATTGTTCAATCGTCTGTCCTATTCGGTTTCTTTTTAATTCGACTTATTATTCGTGCTAAGAAGACGGAAGAAGATGAAGAGAAAGAAGAAGAAGAATTGTGATAAGAGCAAGAGAGAGAGAGAGAGAGAGAGAGAAATAGATAAATAGAGTGAAAGAAAAGAAAAAAGAAAAAGGAAGGAACACGAGGAAAACATGTTTGTTGTAGATGGATAACTCTGCGTACGTGCCGAATCATCTACCACCGCCGTCCCTGGTCGTGTTTTCGCAGGCCGGGGGACTGCCCGAGGCCCTGAGAATGCAAAGACCCTTCAATCCACAAGTTAGTGTCCTTTTCTTCCTCGCCTTTACTATCCCCAAAACAGCCCTATACTAGTGTCTTTTTCTTCCCGCTTTTCTGCGAATATTTTTAAAATCACACCAACCCACACAAACCCGCACGCACGCACGCACTAAATATTCTTATCTGTTTTCTTTGCGTTTTATATTTAATTTTTTAATTTTTATATTTTTTTTTCTTTCTTTTTTTTTTTTTATTTCGCACACCCCAGGTAATATTTGATAAAATTATTGTTTTATGGGTATAGATAGATAAATTCTTTCGAAAATTTGTAGTAAGAATTTTCTCTTGGTTTAACTTTGTACTCCTTGAAATACCTTGATCCTCGATGTATAAAATCGATTGCCTTGAAGATAACACTCGATACGCATGCATTATCGTTGCTTGATTTATGCACATATGGTACCCCGTTGCGCTTCGATGTTCGATGTTGCGTAGAAATAGATGGCCGCTTTATCCCTACTCTTATGTTACGACTATTCCTAACTCTGTGCTGCATGTTTTTTTCATTTATATATCTATGTATATTATAAATAACAACAATCAAAATAAATGAATAATTGTTTAATTGTCGGAAACGTTCGTTCGTTCGATCGATCGAACGATCGATCAAAATAAATAGACGAAGAAATATATGATTCGGTTTATTACGAAAATAACGTGTAAGTTCATATTTGAAAATGTAACATTTATGATATAATTACAAATAAAACGTCGACAAATTATACGACTTTTGTTTACGAATAATTTTCTTCATCATCTTCTTCTTCTTCAACAAAAAAAAAAAAAGAAAATGAACTTACACGTAATATTTAATAAAAATTAACGTTCATTTGATCAATGTGATAATAAGACGATTAGGTTTTTAATTAATGAGCTAATAATAATTGATCTTTTAAAAGAGAGACAAACAAAAAAAAAAGTATTCGTAGCATTCGTACCATCGAGAATTTTTGTTCCAAAATATTGTATGAAATAAAATTCGAAGTTAACGACGAATGACGAAGAAAAAAATGTTCGAATATGGATAATTTTATATCGAACGATCGTTGAAAAGTCATCTTAACGCGTGTGTTATCGGCTTTTACACGATCGCGAAACGCGAGAAGAAAGAAAGTAAATCCTTGTACAGCCAGCCGGATAAACACGTTCACGCCGTAACGTAAACCGCAGTTTTGCCGGCGGCGGCAACTAAGCGCGCGTGCGAATATATTGAAAAGCTGTCGCGATAAAGACTCAAAGTAACGGGGTAAAGATAAAATATTCAATTATAATAATAATAATAATAATCAATTAATTTTCTATCACGTCCAAAAAGAAAATTATTAATAAAAGGAAAGTGTCTCAGAGATGTTTGACAGGTTGACAAATTTAGAACATTTATTTCGATCTTATACAATAAGATTTTATAATATAAGATCGAAATAAACGTACTCAATTTTTCAACCTGTTCAACTTCCCTGAGACACTTTTATTTATGATAATAATAATGATAATAATGATGATGTGAAGAAAAGGAACAAATTAGGAATGGAAAATGAAAATGAGGATTCATTCGGCGTTGATTAATTATCGGAAATAGTACAAAGAATTGAGAATAGTATTGGGGGGTGGGGGAATTAATATTATATGATTTAGTTTTTTTTGATGAGTACATTTTAGAAATCGCGGGAATAGTGTTGGTACCTTTACTTTTATGTGGTAAATATATATGTAAGAATGGTAATAGTTGTTTAAGAACAAAACGGTATGAGTAAACGGTAAAGATTCATAATAAATAAAAAAAAGGAACATAAGATAAACAGATGACAGTCGAGTATGTGTATCAAAGTACGTTGTAAGATGAAGAAGATCGTTTTAGTTCAAATCTATATTTACAAGATGTATAAGGGATAAGATTATATGATTTAATAACGATTTAGTTTAAATATGTTTATTTACAGGATGTATAAGATGAAGGATAACGTTTGATTTAAAATATGTACGTTGACAAGAGGTATAGATAACACCGACTTGTCTGCTAACGGCAGATATATAAATGAACGGTGAAGAACATTGCGGGAAAGTAATATAACGAACGTATTTCGGGTCGGTCAGAAAATAGAAGTCGAATTAAATAAGTAGAATTATTTTACGTTGATTAAAGATCGCGAGTCATTTTATGTATCGTTTATTTCTCTCTATATTTTCTGTTTTATTAAATATTATAATATAGTAGAATTTTAATTTCGGTGTAGGTTCATTATACATATTTACATCGAATCCAATCCTACATGTATATATATGTATATATATATGTTTATGTGCAGATAATTCAACTTAAGTTAATCAATTGACGATATTAATTATATGATTTAGTTTATATATTTTTTAATATAAATCATTGTGTAATGTAAAGTAAATTTTAGGAATCAAGGATAGTGTTGGTATCGTTGTTGTTACGTGATATATATATATATATATATATATAATTATGACAGTAGATTAATGTAAGTTCAAAAATTCATAAAATTAATTTTATTTTGATAGTCCGTTATTATAATTATCGATACATTAGATCGTTATAAATATTTAATAATAAAGTTCGAGAATTAAGGCTAACATTTATTTTACATTGCAATTATTTATATTAGTATAATAATTTATACGATCAATTTTGTACATTTTTCTTTTTTTGTTTATTTGATCCACATTGTCCGCTGCATTCGGATAGGTTACGATTTTAAATTGAAACCAAAAAAAAGATGAAGCGAAGACGAATACTTTTTCGTTGAGAAAATTTGTCGAAGATACGCGTATAATAATATCGTTGAACTATTTCTTCGAGTATTTATCAGTTATAAAGAATTTTGTTTGTTTTATCCACAGTTTCGTATTCGTTTGGCGCTCGTAACGTTTACGTTTGAACATTTTTAAATTTATACATCTATAGATAGATTGAAAAATGTATTTTGTTGTTGTCTGGGTCTTGTAGGAAAACAAAAAAGAAAGAAAAATATAGAAAATAAATTTATGCGAATGAAAATAATATGTTTAATAGAAAGAACAAGGGAAAATGAAACTTAATAAACAACAACAACAACTATAGCCAATAAAAAAAAAAAAAAGAAGAGAACAAAATAAAAGTGTTAGAGGGGGTGTGGTGGGTAGTTCAGGTTGAAGGGTGAGCGGTAAAGAAAAAAAATATGGAAAAAAAGTATCGTTTTATAAGCTCGCAAAGCGTCGCTCGTTGTTACCGATTTGTTGGAAAAGCTTGTGATGAAAAGAAAAAAGAAAAAAAATAAAGGAAAAAGAAGTGGTGGGGGTTGGGTGGTGAAAGAAAAAAAAGGTCGCGTATCTATCGGCGGTCGTTCGTCGGTAATTAAAATAATAATGAATAGCTAATAAATCACTGATTGGAGCTCTCGAGGAGGCGCAAACACGCGGGCCAAATGCAAAACCTCATTTCCATCGGCATAAAAGAATAATAAACTAATCGTGGCACACTAATTCCCGTGCGATTCATCGCCCATGTCATTATTGGTCGAATGAAATGTTTATCCGAAAGCTGCTTATCGATACCTCGTTTTCTACGTTTCCATTTCACCACCCCCTTCGTACCTACCCCTTCTTTTCTTCTCTCTCTCGCTTTCTCTTTCTCTCTCTGTTAGTTCTTTCTTTTATTTTTTATTCTTTTTTTATCATTCGTTTAATATTTTACTTTTTACAAATTTTCTTCTACAATATTCTACATTTTCTTTTTTTTTTTTTAAATTGATTTGAATTTTTTGAATTTTATTTCTCAACGCGTCCAAAGTCATCGTTGATTTTTTTTTTGTATTCGTTTGGACGATCAACGATACGATAATGGAGAATGAATATGTGTGATGGAAATATCTCTTTTTTCCCCTTCCCCGCCCTCCTACCCCCCGTCATTCTCTTTCAATTCTTTCTTTTCCTTTCGCGAAATTTGTCTGAATTTTTCTTTTTCTTTTTTTTTTTTCTTTTTATAAAATTTTATTCCTCTCAACATCTTAAATTGCCGTCGTCTTTATGATAATGGAGATGATAAAATGTGATAATATTTCTCTTCGTACGTATCTTCTTTATTTCTTCTTCTTTTTTTTTTTCAATTTCTTTCAATCCTCTTTCTTCTCTCATTAAAAACTCATTTATTTTTTCTTTTCATTTTTGTTCTATTAACATCCATAATATCGTCATTGATTTTTGATCATTTCTTTATATGCAAGATCAAAGATACGATAATGGAGAATTAAAATGTGATAGAAATATCTTTCTCTACCTTACTTCTTTCTTTTATTTATTTATTTATTTATTTATTTTTTAATTGTTTTGTAAACGAAATTGTGTCGAAACGTTTCGTTATCCTTTTAACATTTTGATTTATTTCTAACTTATATACGCGAATTAGTCGAATTGTTCTTTTCACTTGTATGATTAAAGATATGATAATGGTGGTGGTGAAAATGTGATAGAAATATCGACGATATTTCGAATTGTTATTTGAATACCTTCGAATGGCTGGTAATATGGGTGGTGGTACGTGACGTAATATTGTTAATAACGGGAGACCATCGTGTTATAATAATCCGTCAAAATCCGAATCCTTCGCCGTCGGTAGCGTACTGTTGTAACGCCGCGTATTTCGAGTGTGATTGACGAGTCTATTAAGTCCATGCTCGTTCGCTCGGTTTGTACGGGGGTGGAGAACGAGGTGGAGGTGGAGGTGGAGATGAGTTACGAAAAAACAAAGTCCCCTCCACCCCCTCTCCGAAAAAAGGAATGGAAATAACAACGACAAAAAAAGAAACGGAGAATCAAAACAAAAAAATATATATTTAAACGAACAAACAAACTCAACAAAAAAAAAAAAAAATAAAAAAAAAAGAAAGAAAGAAAAAAATAATCACTATGAAATGAAACGAATTATTTTATAAGGCTTTTAACGTCGACAAAAACAAACATTGGTTTCTATTAACGGCTTACGTTGATGCACCAGCGGCCAACAAACCATGCAACGCATAGATTTGAATCATTGTTATCGTTATCGTTGTTGTTATTGTTGTTGTTGTTATAATATTTAAAACGCGTTTACATCGAAGATGTTTAATTTGTAGGGTGAATCATTAAGCAAGGAAGTGAAGGAAGGAAGGGGGCCTGAGTTATATCATTATACATATCCCCTTTACGTTTATGCGCGTGATTTTTTTCTCTCTGTGTTATATAAATCGCGGATTTATTACGTCTTTAATAATTTTTGGCGAAACTCATGTTGAAACTAACGCGCAATCAGGATGCCATTAACTTTTTAAACTTATTGCCAGAAATATATCCCTCGTGTTCATCGACGCGCTCAACACCGCGATGTCAAAAATGTGTATAGATGGATAGATATATGTACGCACACACAGATATATATATATATATATTTTTTTTTTGTACGTTCACCTTTTCTACATGTAATGGAAATACCGCAGTTTCATTTTATCGGGTAACGTTTCGTTCATCGGCTGACGAAACGTATTTCCCACGTGTAACGTGTATCATTAAAAAAATAAAAAAAAAAAAGAAAAATAAAAAGGCCAACAAACAAAATAAGCTTCGGCAAATATGTTACTCCCGTTACCCCTCTAACCCCCCCCCCCTTCGTCCCTCTTTCTCTCTCACTCTTTCTTTTTGTTCCCCTCTCTCTTTCTCTCTCTCTCTCTCTCTCTGTTTTTTTCATAACGAATGGATGAAAATTACGGTTTGGTCGGTTGAAAAGTTAAAAGAGAGAGAAAGAGAGAGAGAGAAAGATAGGTAGAGGGATGGATTCGTTGCACGTCGAAATCACGTTCCATCGTTCGCGATTAGCTTAACGTTTGAAAAAGCAAACGGTGAATCCTTATCCACTACCAGAGTCCATTCGTTTGTTGTGTGTGTGTGTACCACCTAGTACTCGTTATTAAAAGCGTATCGATAATTAATCTTTATCCGTAAATTAGTAATATTAGAATATTTGTTGGTCCTGGATGAAGGGAAAAAGAAAAAAAATTCGATGGTACGAATTTAGAACAATGTTACATGTTTAAAGAAAAAAAAAGAAAAGTATAACTCTTGAAAATATATAAAAATAGGAAATAATTCTTAATGAGAAGGTATCACAGGGAATTTGGACATAAAAAAAAGAAGTAGAACTTAATTTTACTAAGTTGAACGTTTCGTCCCTTTTATTGAGACTTCTTCAGCAACTTAATCTTTATAGTTCAGCGTCTTTTTTCTTTGACTAGACATACATTTTTATTTTTATTTTTAATATTCAAAACACAAAACATCTAAACTTCGTTAAGTATTAGCCCGTTATATAATAATAATAATAATAATAATTTTGTGTTTTGAATATTAAAAATAAAAATAAAAATGTATGTCTACTCAAAGTAAAAATACGCTGAACTATAAAGATTAAGTTGCTGAAGAAGTCCCAATAAAGTTAAACTTAGTTAAATTAAGTTCTACTTCTTTTTTTTATGTCCAAGTTCCCTATGATACCTTCTCATTAAGAATTTTATTTTTGGACGAGAGAAACAACTGATTAAATAGAAAATAATAATTTATATATATCTAACGTTGAAAACAAATGGCAATATACAGGTGACAGATTCGAAGGAGCTCCAGGTGCCGTTCAGCACAGCGGCGTCCCTCGGTTACGGGCTTCATCATATGCTTCACCTGCCACCACAATTTCTTCACCCGTTGGACCATCGGTTACCATTCGGTGGGTTCAGGCCCCTTGGTCCTTCTGCGTTCGCGCCACCGAGCAAGTGCCTCAAGGTCGAGACGGGTAACGGTTCGGTAGCCGGTTCGGGCCTACCAAGCATCGGCTCCCTTTCGAGCATGTCGAACATGTTCTCGCCTTCGTCCTTGCCCCCCTCCGCCGGTGGAGGTGCAGTTGTCTCAGTTTCGGGCCCAGGAAGCACAGCCACCGGTTCGGCGGGCTCTGCTAACGTCGTTGGTGCTGGTACTGGTGGTGCTGGTTCTGGTGCTGGTGGTACAGCCAGTGGTGCCGTTTCATCAGTGCTATCCTCCGGACCGGAAGTTCCACCTCACAGCCCAGCTGGTTCCGCGAGCCGTTCTCCGACGGGCACCGGGACCGGCTCGGCGCCGAATCGAGGCCCAACCCCCGAGGAGGAGGACCGAGACGCAAACGCCACACCCGGATCCGAGAACACCGAGCGCTCCACCCCCGAGGAGGGACGACCTTACAGACGTGAGTCTTCTATCTACCTATATCTATCTATCCACTTCCTCCCTTCCTCTATCTAACTATCTATATATCAAGCTTTATCTATCTATCTATCTATTCTTTGTTCCTTCCACCACTACCATCACCCTACTGATTCTCCTATCGACTTTTCTTCTCTCTTTCTATTTTCTCCTTCTTGGAAGAGTCCCGGAAGTTATTACTCGAAGAATACTTGCTAGAATAAATGGATAGATGTATTTTTATCTTAAGTATACGTATCAATCTTTGATTTTTTTAATAGATATATTTATAATCATCGTGTGTGTTATACAGTAAGTTTCAGGAGTATTCGTACATGGTATTATTGTACGTTTGAAACAATCGGTGTTTGTTTCTTAACGCGAAGCTTCTGAATTCTTTATAAACTGAAATTTATATTAATTGAAAAGTGTTTGATAATTTTAAAATATGTTTCTGTTTATAAGAATTTTGTAGTATTCTATGATAAGAAAATATCGATTGTTTTAAATTAATAGTTAGTATACGAATATTCTTGTGACTAACTGTATACGGTGAATATATTAATTTATAAAGTACGAAACAATATTGTTTAGTTTACTCCGTAACTCTTCCGTTCTTTTTTTTTTTTATTTTTTTCGCTATGGGTAAATCTTTTCGTTAAATCTAATATCTCGTTATAAATATATGTCTCAATGAAATATCATTTAATAATTAAGAATTAGCAATTAGAGATTTACCCGTATTTATTATTTTCCTTTTAATCATCCACATTCTAACAAAAAAAAAAAATGATCGAATGTTAATAATATCGATCATTATTTTTATGAACGCATGCAGTAGACTGTGCTGAAAAAGCATAAAATATTCGTTTGAAGCTTCGTTAATACGTTTAATGCATTAGATACCTAAAGTCGTACAGTGTTTGACGATCCGTTTGTTTGATATTCATCTCCAAAATTTCATATAGAAATGATGTCGCGGAAAACCTGAATGTGTATACGCGCAAACACACAAACATACATGCTCGCCACATATGTGAAAGTTGAAATTATTAGAAAATCTGGACGAATATTACGAAAATGGACGGTTTAAATTTAATCGCTGTTGACCGAAAGTTAGGATTTTCGAGGTTTCAGTTTATACGAACGAATGAGGACGATCATATTTTTGGATGATAGTAGGTAGGAATATCAACGGTCTCGTGTCAACAAACAGTTGGACTGAAAAGGAGGAAGTAGAACAACCAAAGAGATAAATAAAGAGAGAAAAAGATAGAAATAGAAAGAGAGAGAGAGAGTCCAGCATAAGGGAAAGAGCATCGAGATTTGTGTGCTTAATCTACCTAAAACCGTTTATTTGACTCGGCCCTAGGCAACGTAACAGCTGCTTCACCAAATGAAAGAAAGAAAGAAAAAAAGAGAGAAAGAGAGAGAGAGAGAACTGGCCCATCAGCAAAGCCTTTCGTTCTCGTTTTCGCAAGTTTGTTTATTTTTCCGGGTCTGTCTTAATTACCGAAAGATAGAGCCATTCATTTTTCTCGGCTACCTTGCCGTCCACTTTTTCTCTCTCTCTCTCTCTTTTTTTTTTCTTTTCTCTCTCTGTTTCTGTTTCTCTTTTCTATGTGTTCATCGAGGTTTGGATTCACCCTACGAGAATTTTCCCTCTCGCGTACTCATTACTTTTAGAATTGTCCTTTTATCGTTGGAAACTCGCTTTGTAAATTCTCTACAGAGTGAGAGAGAGAAGATAGGAAGGAAAGAAAGAAAGAAAGTAAAAAAGGTTTCTCTCTTCTGCTAATTTTCGTTTGATTACGCGAGAAAAAAGTGAAGGTGCAAACTGAAGGGGATAGCAAAGTGAGAGAGAAAGAGAGAGAGAGAAAGAGAGAGAGAGAAAAAGGGATCGGAGCGTAATGGATAACAATGTCCTTTGACCATTGCAAAGTGCGCGTTACCTGTGACGTTACTCGCGTCGCTAATTAGTCGATACTCACTTTGTTGTAGACAGGGCTGGCCACACGTTACGGTTCGTACGAAGAGAAAGTAAAATAGGAAGGAAGGAAGGAAATTGTTAACGTTCATTTTCTACCATCTATAAGTTACTTCAATTTCAACATTCAAACGTTACGCGAATTTCGAACAACTGTGTTTCCACTTGTTTCTTTTTTCTTCTTCTTCTATTCTGTCAACAATAACAACAACAACAACAAAATATGTTAGATAAAAGAATTGTTTTTTTTATTTGCGATCGATTAGTATATAAAATAATGAACAATCAAAGTCTTTCCGGAATTATAATGTAAGGATTTGAAAAAAATAAATCCGATTGTAATTTTATGACTCGTTTATAAAAGGGTGAGTATAAACGAGTAGTAAGAGGGAGTATTACCTACCTATAAACGAGAATTTCGAGAGTTGGTGTGAGGTTGAGGAGTGGGGCATGGGGGTGGCTGGCGGAGGTGGGTGTGGGTGTGGGTGTGTGGGTGGTCGTGTGTCGGAGTTACTGGGCAAGCTCGAATCAACGATGCAAGCGACTGGAAAATTTGCGGGAAATCGCGGAATGTCTAGCAAATAATTCGATCTCTCGCGTGTCAATGCGAACCTCGGGGTACCGGCCCGTGTATTTCGAGCCCAGCGATGCGCCATTTCGATTAAACACTCTCTCCCAGAGCACGCCGTTTTTCGAGAGTTGCTCTCTCGTTCATTCGTTCGTTCATTCGTTCGTTCGTTCGTTCGTTTGCTGCTGATTCTCTTTCTCTCTCTTTCACATACACATATATACACATTCGTGAACCAATACTTCCAGATTGTTCATGGATATACATGTGCAAATAATCATTTGCGACTGAACTCGGAGCATTTACACTGCGTTTATTTGTATCTAATGATACGGAAAAAAATGATATGAAACTAATATTGGCCGATGATCTGTGTGTGATGTGTGCAAGCTTACAATTCATATATAAACGCGTACATAGATACGATTTACGTACGTATTCTGTACGTGTATTATATGCATACGTACTGTACGTATGTACGTACGTAGGGTAATACTGATCGTGCTTCTGTCACGTTCATAGAAGTTCTACCAACGAGAACGATCATTATTGAGCTCCGATAAATAAATTATTCCCGACGGTGTTTCATCGTTGGCCGATTAAACGAGTACCATTTCTCTCATACCCGTGTCGTTCGATTGGCTTTCGTTACAATTCTCATTCACGAGTAGTAGTCAACGTACCATCATCGTATTTTATTTCACGTAAATATAATATATATATATATATATATATATGCGTTTACATAAATTCAGATTTCTTTGAGATATTTCAAATCTTCGATAAATCACACACGAAATTTTTCTTAACTTTCGTAAAAATTCTTATAAGAATTCGTTGTGAGTCTATCTTTCCCTCTCACTTCCCCCCTTCTCCTTCTCTCTCTTTCCCTTCTACAAAATTTAAAACTCGCTAACGACCTTAATGTAATGTGCATCGTAAAAACGTGTAACTTTATAGCGTAATATCGTATCACGGTGGCCTCGATCGATGCGTATCTTTGGACGGGATCGACGTTGACGAGGGAGTGAATGGGCGAAAATTTCAAAAGGGTATGAGCGAGACAGAAATACCACGAGAAACGGAGAGGGAGAAACAGAGAGAGAGAGAGAGAAGGGGGGCTAGGGAAATGCAGATATTTGTCAGGAAATTGATAACTCGAATAAACTCGTTGCAAAACATTCAAACAGGCTGCCAAATCGTGGTGGAGGATAGGTGGTGAGCCTTCCGCCCTCTTTCTACCCTCTCTCCTCTTCCTCTCTCTCTCTCTCTCTCTCTCTCTCTCTCATTTTTTCTCTCTTTCTATCGGGGAACCGAAACTCTCCGTTCGACAGGACAAGGTGCACGTGCGAATGAATTCGGATGTATATACACTCAGCCACATAAACATACACGCACGCATATACATACATACATACATACAAACGTATTACTCACAGCGAAACATATACAAATATATTTACACGCATAGATTTAAATACTTGCACGCTATCCACCGTTGAACATCGAACGATACGCGAGCTTTACTTGTCGACCGATCAGATGCCCGCCGAACTGATTATAAATCGAGTTTGAGGACTCGCTTTTTCATTATTCGCGACACCCCTTTCCCCCTTCCCCTTTCCCTTCTTCTCTCTCGGAGCATTTTAACATTGCTTTTCAACCGATTATATTACGGTGTGGTAGTCGGTAAAACGCGTGAAACGTGTTTTCGTGGCTGTTTATTCGAGTATCGGCCCTTATTCTGCGAGTGGTAACTGGAAAAAGGAAAGGAAAAATAACGAAACATTTTTTTCCCTAACTTAATCTTTTTCTATAATTTTATATCATACCTCCCCTAACATAGTAGTAATACTATTATATTATTTAAACGTCTTTCCTTTTTGTCAGTAATTCTAATGATTCGGTTAGACGAACTTTTCCATTAACTTCCATTAACGTGAAAATTTGTATCATCTATTTTTGAATTCTTACAAAATTTGTGCGTGCGCGCACGCGTGTGTTTTCTTTTTTGTTTATCCATTTATTTAGTTTACTAATGCAAAAGAAAAGCATTATATTTCGATAGTAATAATATAGTCGTATTAGAATGAACATTGCGAAAGATGGAAAGGTAGGGTTTGGGTGTAACGATAAGCGGCTTAGTAATATGGATTTTAGTGGGTACATTTGTGTCACTTTTTAAGAGAGTAATATTTTGTTCATTATTATTATTATTATATCTCTTCTTGTTTCTTGTAATTTGGTTTTACCCGTTATTCGTGTCGTTGTTCGTAGAAGAAACTGATTATCAAGAATAGAAACTCTATTCGAGAATTTGGTATCATTTTCTTTTTCTTCTTCTTCTTCTTTCTTTTAGAATATTTTTGTACGTTTATAATATTTTAACCTCTGGTGTTGTTTTGTTTTTCTATTGTTTTATCGTCCGAGAGATTCACGTAAACGCGACGCGTCACGTTCGACGCTTGCAACACCGACGTTCGCTGATATTTATACAATTTCTCATTGGCAAGGTGGAACATCAATTTAATAGCGCGACGTACGCCGTGGTTCGTTAACGATCAACGTTATTGGCCAATACTCTCGTTCGTTGGGCGCTCGTATGAAACGCATTCTCATTAAAGAATGATTGACATAACTGGCGTTTATCGAGTTTTATGCGAGACGCATTAGACGCGACGGGGCGTGTGTGTATATTCTTCTTCCTACCAACCGTTACTAATTTTTCACTTAATTTTATCTCAAGATTCTTATGATCTTCTTGCTTTTTTCTTCTTCTTCCTATTAATAATATTCGATTTTTCTTTCTTCTCTTTTATTTTAATCAATTCTTAACAATTTTCAATAAAACATGATTCTTTGTCATTTTTGCTTTTTTTTCAATTAAATCAAATAAATTCGAATTTACGCGTTTAGATCAATTGTTCATTGCTTAACACAGATTACGTAATATAATAATAATAATAATAAAGAACAAATATTTATTTGTAATATTTACAAAATTAGATTATTTATCGAATTAATAGAAAATATTTTCGAACGAACGATATATTAGATTTTGAATCGAGAGGCATTTTTTTTTTTCTTTTTTGTTTTATTTTTTCGACAAATCCCTGTTATCCTACGAGATATCAGGAATTCCTGAAATTTCCTAGTAGTAGTAGGAGTGGAGGGGGAGGAGAGAAGAGGAGAGGGTGGGATTCGCGTCGATCGCATGAAAATCTCCGAGCATCGGGCGTAAATACCTAAAAACGATGGCCATTCGTTCGGTCAGCTCGAAATCACGGGACTTCCGGTTTACGCCTGTCGTTTCGTGGTCGTGCGTCCTTTTCTATCTTTTGGGCTACCAAAAAGGGTGCAATGAGAAGGAGAGAGAAGGGAAATGCTCTCATTCCACTCTTAACCTCTGTCGTCGTATCCCTCGTTCATTTCCCCCTTCTTCCCATCCTCCTCCTCCTCCTCCTCCTCCTCCTCCTCCTCCTCCTCCTCTTCCTTCACCTCTCTTTCTCTCCCTATATTATATCGTTCTGGCGTATTTACGCGCACGTAAAAAAAAGTACAGCCCGAAAGATAACGCGCATTCGCGGCTTCGTTTTGTCCAACACATGGGTGGCACGGAGTGGGGTGAGGGTGTGGGTGGTGGTTACCTCCTGCCATTTTTTTTTGCACTTATTTCTTTTCTTTTTTCTTTATTTTTTCTTCTTTGAATTTTTTCCTTTTTTTCGTTGAAAGAATGTACGTTCTCAGTTTAACCCAAACGTTCTTTAAAGTTACGTAATTTTTGTCACATTTGTTAATCTTTCAAACAATAAATTTTCCTCTTTCTACAAATATTATATTTAAACGGTAATTTAATATTCGTTAAATCTAAGTTTGTTAATACTGTCTGTACTGTATGTGCATGTGTGTGTGTGTGTGTGTGTGCAACTGTGAAAACAAATTAAATCGTTTAATATTTAAGATGGAATGAACGAACAGAAATAATAAATGTAGAAATGTTTGATTATCTTACATTTAAAAAATAGAAAGTACGATCTAAATATAAACGTAGAAAAAAATGTTTGGACAGTTTATCATGAAAGTAATGGGAATTAATTTTTTTTATTTTCTTTTTGAAGAAAATCGAGAAAAACTGTAAAAATATATGAAACGTTATCGTTTAATATATATATTTCTTGAAAACGATTCATTATTATTTTATATATATATATATTTTTCTTGACAAATAAAAAAAAGTCACGCTAGAAATTTGTTTAAAAATCTAAAACATATTTTATATATTATATATGATATTTCTCTCTGATATTAAAGTTTGATCGTCGTAAAGCTCGTAGTGCCTCGTAGTTTTCTCATCGTATAAGCCTAATGATCCTCTCACGCAGCTATCGTAAAATAGAGAAATCATTGTAAAAGAGGTAACGTTATCTGACAACGACTATCCCCCTCTCCCTCCCTCTACCCCCAGCCCTCCCCACCCAACTTCCAGCTGTGTAGAGCTGGTCTCAGCAGCACCCTTTCATCCTCGAAACGATTTTCCATGAGCAGAACGAGTAATAGGAGGGTGAGGAGGAAAAGGAGGAGGGTAGAGGGAAGTGGAAGAGAATGGCGTAAGGGTTGTCGTTGTGGAAATGGGTGGGGAAAATTTGATTACTAAATAATTCGTACGACGTGATAGTAAATCGCGAGCTCGCGATTCGCTTTAAGAATACAAATGAGCGTCTCTCGTTGCGACGGACGCGTTTCTACTCTTTACATTTGTTGGTAGTAGTAATAGTAGTAGTAGTAGTAGTAGTAGCATACGGAAAACGAGTACACTTTTATTTGGGAGAGAGAGAGAGAGAGAGAGAGAGAGAGAGAGAGAGAGAGAGAGAAAGAGAGGGAACGTGTAGACGGTTTTTGCTAACGCACGTACTCTGCGTATAGTAACGATTACGTTATGAACGACAACGAAGAAGAAGAAGAAGGAAAAGAGTAGAAAACGTTTTTGTACAATACGTTTTAATCATTGTATCTGTGTTACCTATATCGAATCGAATCGAATCTAAATGGAATTGAATTTTACGAATTTTGGTTGTTTTGTTTTTTTTCTTTTTCATTAATAGAAGAAAAATACGATTAATTCTTTTAACGAGAAAATTATAATTAATTTATATACTGACGCGTGTGTGATACATTTTTAACATGAAAAACAGTTATATATGTAAACACATATCATCAGTCTATTAGAATACAAAATTATTAATTAAATCTTGTTTGTTTCTAGATCAGAAGGGTTGAATTTTCTTTAAGTGTACCTACACGAAATTAGTATTTTCCAACATATTTATTGTTAAATGGTTTTGATGAATTTTACGAATGAGCATAGAAATTTTAGGACGAATAAGAAATAACATTTAACGTTGAATGTTTATATATAAATACATACATATATCGATACGTAATAATATTAATTAATAATAATAAGAGAACAATGGTAATAATATATATATATATATATATATATTACATGAATTCTTTTCTTCTTACAATAATTATTTTTGTTTCCTCTTGTTCGATCGTTTGTTCGTTGTTATTGTTATTACTCCATTGTTATTTCGTTTAGTTTCGTTTCGTTTAGAGATTATATTGACTCTCTCCCTATCGGGATAACTCGTTATCATGGATTTTCGAGAAGTCGAGTAACGCGAGACCTATACCTACAACACAACACAACACAACATATATCCCACTATGGACAAATAATAACGAGGCATATATACGGGAAGCTTGAAATATAGATTATCGAATTTTCACCAACGATCCGACAAATGATCGTCGTTAACCCCCTTATCTATCTGTTTGTCTTGATACGCCAACGCGATTTTTCTCCACCCATTTGTTTTTATCCTTTTCTTTAACTTTTCCTTCTCGTTTTTCATGGAAACTTGTGTGTGTGCGTGTGCGTGTGTACGTGCATCATGTGTGTATATCTCTCTCTCTCGCTTCTTTTTTTTCGTTTATCTCTTTTCTTTTATTTCATTCTAACGAATAAAAACCGATAAGCTCCCCCCCCTCCCCCCTCCGCCCAACGTCCCCCTGGCCCCGTGTATACGCGTATCGTTTACTTTCTTTCCTATCTCTTTTGCGAGATCGGAACATCAACGATGAGATTTATCTGCCGAAAACTGTCCAAACCGATATCGCCTATCACCTTTCCCCCCCCCCCCCCCCCCCCCCCCCTACAGTCATTCGAATCTTTCAATTATTCTTTTTTCTTTTTTTTTATATATATTTTTTCTCTTTTTTCTTTTTTTTTTTTTTCATGCGAACATATGCGTCGACGATTTTGTGAACGACGAAAAGGAAAAAGGGAGGGTTGGAAAAAAAGGGGTGGAGGGAAAGGGGGAAAGAAAAGAAAACGTACTGAAAGGAATAAAAAAAAAAAGAACAGAAATAGAGAAATTTGGTGACCGATAAAACGTTTATCCGATGGTGCGGAGGAGTGGGGGTTGGGGCGGGGTCCAACGAGGTCGTACGAAATTTTTATTTCCGTTAGGTCACTTTTTTCTTCTTTTCTTTTTCGGTCAAAGGTTATACGACAGTGGTTATCTACGATAGCACCGATAACGATACAACGATGATGATGGTGACGACCAAGATGACGACTAAAAACTGATTAAACACACACACACACACACACGTATACAGAGGACAGAAATCACACGCATATATTTTCTTATATATATATATATATTTCATTATTTTGTATTCGCAGAGAGATATAGAGAAAACACGCGTACTACTCACACGAGTGTTGTATGGGGTAGGCGTTAGGTACACACATATGAAACGCGATACTTTCGACGGGAATTTTTTTCCACGGTTTTGCTTTATTGTTCCGCGAGAGTGATTGGTAATTGGTTGTACACGAAAAGGGGTGTGAGAAAAAGAGAAAGAGAGAGAGAGAAAGCAAGCAAGCAAGCAAGCAAGTGATATGGTCGTGTGCGAACAAGCTCTACGGAACATGTTTTATATACGCATCTCTTTCTATCTTTCTATCCATCTATTTTCTTCTCTCTTTCTCTCTTTCCCTTTTTCGTTGAGAGAAGAGTACAAACGAACGAGTCGAATGAACGGACCATGACGATCCATGCAACGTTGTTGTGGCCCATAAGGTACAATCCCCTTCAACCATGCTCTACCCATTCTTTATAGACACACACACTCACATATATATATATACCTTTCTCTCTCTTTTTCCCTTTCTCTTTCTCTTTCTCTTTTTCGTTGTTTCTCGTCGGTTGAAAAAATGCAATTAAAAATTTGACTACTAATATGGGTCAGAGACTCATCGTTCCGGTCTCTTCCACCCTTTGGCATCCCTTCGCATAGGCACCCACACCCCACCCACTCACCCACCCACCGTTCGACCACTCGAAAGAGCCCTCGTCCGTGAAACTGGCCACTCCGCCGTGATTTTCGAGTGTCGCCGGGAAATAATCGAAACTTTTTGAAATCTATCTAACAACGCAACACGAATTTTACGTGTTCCTCGTACGTAGGGACTATCTTTATCTACGAATTTTTCTCTATCTTTTTGTTTTTTTTTTTTTGGTGATTTTTAGTTGTAGGAAAAAAGGAAGAGTGTGAATAGTAGTTGTAGTAGTAGTAGTCGATGTTTTTACGCGTTAACGAACGAAACGTTCGTCAAATGATCAGAAATAATGGATTACATTGAATATACTGCTAATAATCCCAACAACCAACCCACTTTGTGGCTACACGCAGTTCGTTGATATTGTATTTTTTTTTTCTTTCTTTTTTTCTTTCTCTATCTCACTTTTTTTTTTTTTTTTTTATCAGGTAAAGAGATCTTTCTTTCTCTCAATCATTTGTTCGATTTCAAACGTGTTGAGGGCT
>NW_014569600.1:252770-259750 GCF_001313835.1 Polistes canadensis
TTTTTTTTTTTTTTTTTTTTTTAACAGGGAAAGAGATCTATCTATCTCTCAATCATTTGTTCGATTTCAAACGTGTTGAGGGCTCGTTTTGGTACAAAATTTTTCCTCCGTACTAGTCGATTGCGTTCGTTTATTTTATTCGAAAGTTAAATATATAGGAAAAACACGTATTTTCTTCTATATGAACACACGTCGACGTTTAATAATAAAAAAAAATGACCTACTTTCATCTCGTTCGTTCATTTGTTAGGGTTGTTATAAAATAAAGATGCGTTTATACGTTTTATGATATTTATTCAAGATTAGTATAATTATTGAATTAGTGTCTGGAAAGAAAAACGTATGTTACATTTTGTCAAATTTACACGTGGAGAAGTAAAAAATAATTTCATACTTTCATTGTTATAATTTAAAGAAATAATTTTAATGTAACACGTAATGTCGTTTTCCATTTTGAAAAATGAATAATAATCAAATAATGATAAAATAACTTATATTAAACAGCAAGACAAAAGAAAATAGATATAAATTATTCAAATTTTATGAAACTCAACCATATCATAGTTCTTTTTCTATAGACATCCATTTAAAAATTAAATAAAAAAAACATAAGTATAACATATTAACTAATAAATGTATCAGACACATATATACCTATATCTGTTTTCAAAATATGAATAATAATCTAATAATGAGAAAATAATTCATTAAACTTCCAACACTAAATTAGATATAATAATCCAAATTTAACGAAAGGTAACACGTGCCATTTATCTAGAGACACCCCCATTCAATGAATAATTCATTTCAATAATAATAAAATAATAAATAATCTCTCTAAAAATCGTCATATACATTATATATATATATTTCTCTATCGTACATTTAAAATTATTTTCGTGGTTATGACTACGTAGAGTTAATCATAACAAAATAGAAATTAATATGACATAATAATACATGCTTTATGATATTCGTACGGATGACCTCGTACGATAATTTAAATCGTAGAATAATTTTTATAATGAACGAATAAACGAACCAATGCGCGAGTTTTCTTGCGAGGAAAGAGAGAGAGAGAGAGAAAGAGAGAAAGAGAGAGAGAGTCGTTTAGTCGATAATACAAGAAAACCGCTGGAATTATCGAACGGAGTGGCTGAGAGGTTGCGAAAGAGAGAGAGAGAGAGAGAGAATGAGTGAGCAAAAGAAAAAAAGGGTGGGGGAAAAAACGAGGAAGATGAAGAGGAGGAGGAGGAGGAGGATAGACGTTGGTAAGAGAGACGTAGGGATGGAGGGTGGTATGAGAAGTGGGATGAAGGGTTGGGACGATGAGGAGCAGGATGGGGAGGGGGAGGAAAAGATCCATACGTAGAGCAAATGCAGCTGCAGCTTGCGGAATACACTATTGCGAAAAGGAGAACGTGCTGGGATGATGGGGGATGAGGATGAGGAGGAGGTGGTTGTGATGATGGTGGTATGGTGGTAGTGGTGGAAAAGACGAGGAGGTGGAGGAGGAGGAGGAGGAAGAAGAAGAGGAGTAGTGGGAGAAGAAGAAGAAGAGGATGAGGTGGAGGAGGAGGGCAAAGAGGAGGGAGGTAATAGCGGTGGCACAGCATTGGTGGTACCAAACCAAGGAGCGAAATAACCCGACGACCGAGTGGTCTCCTCCTCTTGCTGCAATCAACTAGGCGGAGCTCTTCGAAGCATACTCACTCACTCACTCACTCACTCTTTCTGTCTCTGTCTCTCTTTCTCTCTTATTTTATTTTTCCTCTTTTTTAATTCGATCTCTCTTTCTCTCTCTCTTTAAACATAAATACGTAATATATATATATACAGCAGACATGATTCTCTCGTGTGGTATTGGGTATCCAGAAAGAGGAAAGATTCTTCGTACATATTTGCATACGTTTGTATGAGGACTCTTGTATCGTTTGGTTAAACATATGTGTGTTTGTATATATGTGTGTGTGTTACTATATAAACGAGAAAAAAATAAAATCAAATGTCCTATAAGATGAATATATATCTATTTGTCGATATTTCTTTCTTTTGCAATTAGAATTATTTTCTTGTATTTAATATTCGAATTTTGATCATACCTAAGAATAAGTAAACTCGTTCGCGTTCTCTTTTTCTCTTTCCCTTTCTTTCTTTTTATATTTTTAGCAGGTATCTGTGTTATTATAAAAAAGAAATCAAATATCTATATGATATTTTTTACGTTAAAGATCGATTTTATTTTATTTTAATTTTTTGTTTCTTCTTCGAATTTTTATTTCGTTTGAATTGATCTCTCTCTCTCTCTCTCTTTTTATATTTTTATTCTCTCCTTCGCGTTGCTCGGGGTCGTAAGACTCAATGACGACGTTTCTCGTTTCCGAGAAAACACTTCTGTTGAAAAGTGGAAAACACGTTAGCGTATAAAAGGGGTAAAAAAGAAGAGGATGTTTGATCTCCTCCTCCTCCTCCTCCCCTTCCTCCCCTTCCTTCACCTTTTTCTTACAGATCTCTATCTCTATCTTTCCTTTGGCACCTCGTTTAACGATCAGCATCGTTCGCGCCGGAGCTAGAAATAGAAGCTCCGCCTCCTAGACCAGTAGTATACTTCGTCGTTCGAACCTAACCAAAAGAGTGAGAGAGAGAGAGATAGAGAGAGTGAATGAGTGAGTGAGAAGGAAAGAAGGAAGAATATAGAAAGGTAGAAGAGAGACAAAGAAGGATAGATAGAGACAGATAAAGAGAAAGAAAAAGAAAGAGTGTGTGTGTGAGAGAGAGAGAGTGAGAGAGAAATAGAGAGGAAAGGAATGAGATAGAGTGTGAGTCCTTTACGAGACGCAGAAGGGTAAAAGGAGGTATTACGAGTTTCTCGACGAGTTTCTGGGCGTGGTGAGGGAGGAGTCCTCCTATCCTATGCACGCCGACTCGTTTATATCCTCTTTCGTTCCTCTCTGGATTGCCTGCAACTTCGTCCGCAGCGTCGACATCACCGATACGACACATCTCTCTCTCTTTCTCTCTTTCTCTCTCTTTATCTTTCGTTTTCTTCTACACGCAAGCACATACATACCATCATAGGCACCGTACTTACCGTTTTACCTTCGAAGTTTTCTCTCAGAGCAACTATTTTTCTTTCCTATCTATGGTAAGACGAGACCTTTTCTCTCTTCCCCCCCCCCTCCTCTCTTCCCACCTCCTTTCCGTTGGTATCCAACGTATACATAGGTATACATTTAGCAAGAGTAAAAACGCCATAAGAAAATAGCAGTAAAATCTAAAAGGCTATTTGTGTTAGCAACCGTTTAACTCTAATGCGATACATTACGATTACTATTTCTAACATACACGTTTTCACCATCTTCTTCTTCTTCTTCTTCGTCTATTTGTTGTTACTCGTAGAAATTTGTAGAACGTACGTTTTAAGCGAGATATGGGAACGTTATGATAACGTGATCAACGTGCAAAGCACGTCTCGAATTTTCTCCGAGACGCGTTAGTCGCGTGCCTAATCTCGACGATGCATACGTGAGTGGAGAATACGGTGAGTAACGAGAGAGAGAGAGAGAGAAAGAGAGAGTGAGAGAGTGAGAGAGAGAATGGTCATTCCGTTTTGTAGTTACACGAGAGAACGCGTTGACATTTCGAACGCAGGACTCGTGACAGAAATTACTAAACGTAACCGCGACAGCTCGCGTGTTCTATGCGTTGTGTTCACGCATGACACGCACATTTATATACGCCGACAGTAGTAACCGAAGAGAGATACCAAAAGAGAAAGAGAAAGAGAAAGATAGAGATAGAGAGAGAGAGTGAGTGTGAGTGTGTGAGAGATAAAACACAGAACATTTCTATAGTAGGTATACAAGGTTACATTCGTATCGGTAAATGGGACCAGTTAGGCGCAGGATGTAGAGTTGAGGAAAGAGGAGGAGGAGGAAGAGGTGGAGGAGATGCCGATGGGGTTACTACTACTGGATTGGTAATAGTAGTGGTACTGGTAGTGGTGGTGGTGGTGTTAGGGGTGGTCGAGCAAAAGGACAACGTAGAGTCGGTGGTGGACACGGGTTGAAACGAGGGTGGAGGACGGTTAGGTGGCGGTGGACCTAGAGAACCGATGTGATGCCGGAGTTGGAAGTAGAGGTAGGTGGTACGAAGGTTAACATGGGTGGGGAAATCGAACGGTGTGACCATCGCACGCATATTAATCTCTTCAACCGCACATCAGGCTGCTGTTCCGTGGGCTCCGATTTTGGTGCTGTTGCTGTTGCTGATGCTCCTCATGCTGGCCTTTTGGTGAATCTCGTTCGTTCGTTCGTTCACTTCACTTCATCTCCCTGGCAGATTCTCAACGTTTGGTTTGCTGTTGGTGCTGGTGGTTCGCTGGTACTGGTTGGCCACCCAGCAACCATCGTCGTCATCGTCGTCGTCGTCGTCGTCGTCTCGTAGTTGATTGCTGCGTGCTATGTTTCTCTCTCTCTCTCTCTCTCTCTCTCTCTTGGTACGCACAACGCCTGCGGCAAATTGGCAAACTGCACCTTTCTCTACCTCCTCTTCTACGTTTCCTCCACCATCATCCTCATCCATCTCTCTTCCAGCTCTTCGCTTTCGTAAGTGCGAACGTTTCATATATATATGTATATGTATATGTATGTATGTATATGCTTGTTCTCCCCTTCGAGGCACGTAGTGTCTGCTCGATCGTGCGAAACGATCGAATATCCTCGACCCTGATCGTTCCTTCCTACTTCCGAAACTAATACGACTTACGCGAGTTAAATGATATAACTTATTGAATAGGAATTAATAGAAATGATGATAATAAATAACTTACTTGGATACTTGGGATTATGAAATCAAGAATTATCGTAGATCTATCTTAAAACACGATCGGATGTTAGAAGAGAACAAACATTCTGTGTTCTTGATTATAACATTGACATTGATGATATAATGTGTGTGATGTAATAGAAATAAAAAGAAAATGAAGAAGGAAAAAGGGGGAGGAGACAAAAAAAAGGTTAACAAGTAGAGAGAATAGGATGAGCTAGAAAGGGTCGAAGAGTGAAACGAGGTGGTCGTTCAACGAGGGGACTAAAGAGAGACAGAAATCATGGTTGCGGTTTTGCGGCCGGCATTTCTGACCGCCGAACGCCAAAGTTCGAATTGAACTGTCACCATCAGCCTCGGTTCCTACGCCCGGTTTTCGACCATTCATGTACGATTTCAGATTTCCCTTTCCGTAGGAGGAAACAATAGTTTTGTTTCTACGACTTCTGAACTATCCGACAATTCTTTCGATTATTCTTAACACGGTTTCCTGTAAATCCGTAATTCTCATCGTGTAGAAAAATAATATTGGCCAGAAAAAACACGCGTTTATTATTATTATTATTATTTAAATAATATGTCACAAAATGGAGTATGAATTCAACATCATTTTTCTTGATTTTGTGCCGAATTCAAAATATTCCTGCCAAATTTTAATATTTACAATATAATATAATACGATTGTTCGTCAAATTAGAATCAACAAAACTTTTCGGTCGGTTTTAATACGGTAAAGAAAATAAATAAAAAACAAAGTAATAGAATTAATAATATATATGAATAATAATTTAATTTTCTCTTTTTCGTCATCAACGATATTATTCGTTTTACTCTTTGGGGGAAAAAATATTCGACACCGCCGAATATATTTTGTTCGTGTTGTTGTTATTGTTGTTATTGTAAGCGATTAAAAATGTGTGGAATATATAAAATAATTAAACAATTATCTTATAAAGTACGCGCTAATTTTTTCTAGACGAAATCTAAAAATACAACAATAGACTCTTATATATTTTATCCAAATATATTTTAATTTCAAACAAAACTGAAAATAATTGAAGAAATATTATATAATTATTCCACTTTTATATTCTTCTTATTGTTTAATATTTGATATAATAGATATAGTATACAAAATATATATAAAGTAGTACCTTTGTTGTTTTCTATATTTATATATACAATCCGATAAAATATCTTGAATATTAACTACATACACACACGCGTATACGTATCGAGGAATTTTCTCATGTTTATACGGAGACCCAGTTTCCATTTTGAAAACTATTCTTTGACTTTTTGAATATATATATATATAAAGAGAGAGAGACGAGAGAACGGGGGAAAGGATTATTTATCCTTCGTGACGTGATATGTTTTTATTCGAGTGTCGTGTGTTCGTACGTGCGTGTGTGCGTGCGTGCGCGTGTCTACTACTAACGGGATGCCTTCCTTTTCTTAAGAACGAACACACGACACGAAGTATTCTAGCTGTATATTCGAAAAAAGGGCCCCCTCCATAAAAATACCACTGAGAACCGATACGTCGAGTATTATTAGAAGCTTGAAAGAAGATTGCTTGTGTCCTCTGGACAACTACCGTTACTACTATGTCAAGAGAGAGACCAGTAGCACCACCACCACCAACACCATAACCACTTCCCTTTTTCTTCCTTAAAGGGATAGAGAACTTTAACCTTCCCTTCTCCTATATTCGCGAGTCTCTTTGACCTTTCATTTCTCTTTCTCTCTCTCTCTCACACACTTTTAGGGAGAGGGTCGAAAAGTAGTCTTCTAGACGATTTAGGGTGTTCAATCGTGAAACTTTTTTTTTCCCAAATATATATTCTCCCTTTTTGTTTATTTCTTTCTTTTTTTCTTTATTTCCTCGTTGGTTGTCATTGGGGTGTTGTGTGGGTTGGTAATTGTCTTCATAAAAAAGATATAAGAAATATGTAACTACTTCTTTATGTTTTTCCTAATTACGAAATAATGAATGTCGTAGAATAATAATATTTCAACAACGTTAGAACGAGAATTATATTTTATTATAAATAATCATCCAATTTTTTTATAAGCTATAAGAAATATAATATATTATTATTTATTTATATTCCGTCTCTTTTGGATTTGGAGGGTTTCCGATAAAACTT
>NW_014569600.1:260025-279106 GCF_001313835.1 Polistes canadensis
TAAAAAATATATTTAATAAATATATTTATTTTTTAATTTTAAAGATAGATATTTCTCTTTCGAAGTAAGTAAAAATATTCAATGCCTTTGTTTAATCCTATTATTGGATAATAGATAAATGAGAAATATTTCAAGATTTGAATACTCGAAAGAGTAGAACGTAGAAAGAAAGAAAGATGAGTCTTTTGAAATGAGAACACTAGCAAGTGGGTTCTGAACGGAGGCTGAGAAGAAGAGGATTTTCAAGAGTAGGAGGAGCAAGAGGTGTAGGAGGAGGGAGGGGGAGGGTCGTTTACACAAAAGAATACGAGGAAAGGAAGACGCGGATTATCGCGGAAGGTTAGGCAAGTTAAGCCTACCCGAAAGTAAGATGTTCCACCTTTAGCCCTTTGCTCGTGGCGCCTTCTTCTTCTTCTTCTTCTTAGTTGTCGTCGTAGTTGTCGTCGTCTTCCACCTCTTCTTCTTCTTCTTCTTCTTCTTCCTTTTATTTTTCTGTTTTACTTTTCTTCTTTTTATTCTTGTTGCCATCGAAAACGGCGCGAGGCGTGGAGTGAGAAATGGTCCCACCGACAATTAACTGAAATCACAGCAGGCGAAGGCGGTTTGTCACTGTCTAACCCTTTGACTACCGTCCTTTTTTGACTACCGGCCCTACCAGCCCTACCGTTCTGTCGTCATCGTATATATACATATACGTATATATATATATATGTCATTTTTAATTCTTTATCAAAAAGTTTTTGCGATTTCAAATCGTCGTTAACAAAATGTTAACAATTCAATTTCAATTCATTTATTCATCATTTTTCTCTAGGGAATTTTTGAATAGTTTTGTTTATAGATATTAATTACATTGATAGATCAAAATTGAACGAAAAAGTTTTTCTAGCGGATAATATTATTTTTCCTCCATCCCCATGCGAATTTTCTTTTCTTTTCTGTTTTTTTGGTCTCGAACAAATCTAATCGCAAATCATCGTCGAACAAAATATAAAAAAGAAAAGTAATAAAGCAATAATTTAATTTTGTTTTCCACGTAATGCAAAGAGTATTGATAGAATAATCGTTATAATTTTTAAATGACAATTTTACAGTAATAAAAATCTATAACAAAAAAAAGAAAGAAATTATATGTGTAATAATAACAATTATTATCATTAGCAGCGTACAACGTGTTATTCAACGATCAACAAGGACAACTATAATCATACGTGTTAGTATCTAAAAAATTAAACAATAAATTCAAGAAATTTACAGATCGTATAGAAAACGTTTCAAAATATATTGGAATAATTTCAATTAATGATATATCGATTAATATAATATGAAAAACAATGTCACGATTGTAATATACCCATTTCACTTTCATACTTATTTTCTTGTTCATATTTCAATGTATTAGATTAAATCAATCTTAAAAAGTTATATATTTTGGAAGTGTCTGTATATATATATATATACAGCTCGGTACCAACGTCTAAAGAACAAATTACGCTAATGTTGTCACACTCTGTCCTATCTTTCCTGCTTGTTTGCCGAATAATCGAATTAACAAGAGTAAAAGGGGGATTTTACGTGATTGGTGGGAAGGTCGCGTCGATAATGCGTGTCTACTGAATTTCCTACTATCTTTGGTGTTACAACGAGATTTGAGTTTTGCTTAGTGAGAAAAAGATAAAGAGACGGAAAAAGAACTAAAGAGAAAGAGAGAAAGAGAAAAAGAAAGAGAGAGATGGGAAGCGAAAAATGGCGAGCGTTGGTTGGTGCACCCTTTACAAGCCTGGCGTTCTCTTTGACACGGTCGTACCCGAGTTAACGCGATTAAGTAATTAGGAGATTTTTAATCTTGTCCCTTTCCCCACCCCCACCCCTTCGCCCTCGTTTCGGTGCCGGTCACGAGCCGGCAAAAAAATAAATAAACTCGAAGCCGCGCCGCTCGGGAATTAAATCGCTGATGAAGAGCCCGGGACCCGATGTTCTTTTTCTCTCTCTTTCTTTTTCTTTTTCTCTCTTTATCTCTCTCTCATTCTCTTTCTCTCTCTTTCTCTCTCTTGTTGTTTAAATCGATAAATCGTCCTCGTCGAAGCTTCGCCAAGCTTCCAATCTTGTTCTCGTCCCTAACGAGTGCTAGTATCACTCTCTTTCTCATTCTTTTAAATCCTACTTATCAACCATCTTGTTCTCACTTTTTATGCAATTAACAATTAGTATTGAACGTTGGTAAACGATAAGAACATAGAAAAAATAAAATAAAATAGAAATTGATAGGAAAAATCAAAGAATATGAGGAAAGAAACAAAATGAATTGACATTAGATTTACGGATTGAACTTATTTGACTCATTCAAAATTTGATTACTCTCATAATATATTTATATATATATATATAAAACTTAAATATTATTTTTTAAAAACATATGTTTGTTTTTAGTTACGTAATGAAATATTAATTCCTCTATTCAACCCTTTCGTTCAAACAATGTTTCTAAGTTATTAACAAGTAATAAACGAAACATCAGTAAATCTAGTGGTTAATTGTCAAAGTAGTAGTTAATAATGATCGTTGATGTTTGATTTTGCTGTTGTTATAATAATAATAATAATAAAAATATCGTAAATCATTAATACGATATACTATAATTTATATATATATATAATCAGGTTTTTATTGTACAACTTACAAACTTTTTTACAATGTCCTATTATTACTACACTTACATTTATATTTATCTCACAACTTTTGTTTCATGCTACTTTACTTATATTTAACTCACAATTTTTGGTTCCTGTTCAACTCACCCCTCCACTATGAATATTTATCAACGATCTTAACATCAAACTATCTATAACCAAAACTAACTAACTCTCACTCGTATTCGTCTTCGCTTTTCCTACTATAATTTATATTCCTATTATTTGTGATGATTATTCTTTTTTTAAAATCTCACCCGAAGAATATGATTGTATTTCTCTTTTTGTATATGTTCGTGCGTGATTACGTAAGTGGCGAAGAAACGGAGAACAGAAGCGTGCGTTTGGTCGAACGAGCAAAGATCGTTCGATTAGTCGAGGTATCGAAACACACACACACACACAGAAAGAGAGAGAGAGAGAGAGAGAGAGAGAGAGAGAGAGACACACACAAGTAATACCAAAAGAGCAGCCTGCGTGAATAACCAATCGTATCGTTTTGCTTGTAATCGAATGCGCGCACCTGCACACGACTTTTCTTCTTTCAGATCGTACACGATCGTCACGGTTGTTTATACTACTACTACTATTACTACTATTACTACTAATACTATTACTATTTCTTAAACTTTTTATGGATATATCTAATACTCTACAAAATATTCCGAATCATTTATACGTTCACATGACTTTTTACGGTAATACGATTGGGAAAAGTTTAACATTTCTTTATTTTTTTGTTTAAATATTAGATACTAAAACATACTATTACTTATTATTATTATATTTATTATTATTAGAGAGTATATTATATTAAATACTAAAACGATTATTTTGTTTTTTGATTTACGAAATATCAGACAACATTTTTGTTTCATAAGAGATAGAAAGAAAGAAAGAAAGAGAGAGAAAGAGAGAGAGAGAGAGAGAGAGAGAGAGAGAGAGAGAGTATATAATACATAAAATGTATTTTCTATTTCTCCTTTTCTTTTTCTTTAAGGTAACAAAATTTGTCTTCGTTTTATTCTTTGGTTTTACATCGAGAACACGAGATTTCTTTTTCGCGTATATTTTGTTCGTTCTATTTTTCTATTTTTTTTTGTCCGTTCGTTTTTTCTGTTCCCACTTCTCGAACCCTTTTCTTCTCCTTCTTCTTCTTCTTCTTCCCCTTGTTTTTTTTACTTCGGTAAGTTCGTCCACCCTCGAGCTGCTCGTTTTTCTAGCATTTGACAATTATTCGGTAATTTATCAAAGCGTCTGCACACACAATGGGTCAGCGCGAGTTTTTTCGCAAGAGGTTGGTCTCTTCTTCTTCTTCTTCTTCTTCTTCTTCTACTTCTTCTTCTTCTTCTGGTTTGTAAAGTTTCTCATGCAAGCGGTGTCCGTGAAATTTGGCACCAACACAAAATTGCATCCACTCGTTATGCATTTATTTTATTTTGATCTTCTTCATTTTTCGAACGTTAAAGATTAAATAAGTAACACGATATATAAAGAATTTTCGAAATTTTTCTTAGAATACAATCTTACGTCGATCCAACGATAAAACAAATGTTTTTTTTTGAGCAAATGTGAAAACACAATTTGTTTTCTATCGACGTTAGTTAAAAAAATTGATTTATTCAAATCATATTTTTAATTTCGATACATTACCATCATTGAAGTATAATACATAGATAAATAAATAAATAAATTAGTTTCTAAAATAATTTCATATAAAATATAGCGCGAGATAAGATTTTGTTTAAAAAATAAAACAAAATTATCGACGAACTCGTATAGGAAAAAATAATTTAGATATAAAAATTACGAGTAAATGGAGAAAGAGTATGGAGGGTTGGGGATTGTACGCAAAACGATGGGAACGCATTAACGAATACGTATAACAACGGGAAAATATGTACAATTTTATTTGTACGATTAAAACATCGTTTTTGTTAATCGAGTTCCAAAAACAAAACAAAAAACACAAAAATTTAATAATAAATAAATATCACATGAGATATAAGTTAGATGAGAAGGGTTAAACAAAATAATCAAACCTCAGATATGCCTCAAAATGTAACGTCCTGATTTTCTTTATTTTGTCCACAATTTTCCCACACCGCGATATATATATTTAAATTTAGATTTTCGTTATAGTGGGAGTTACAAAATTTTATGGACACCCGTTGCACCAGGGTATTCGTGGTATGGAACGTGCTCCGAACGTCGTTGCGAACGCGCATCGTGGCAAAGAGAAACGAATGACCGTTTCAGGGGTTGGAAAGAGTAAGAAAGAAAGAAAGAAAAAATAAGAGAAAAAAAAAACAGAGTGAAAGAGAGAGAAAGAGAAGCCCGTTGGAACAAAACTATCTCATTGTGTGTTAATACGTTTCGCCCAATGCCGACTTCGACTTTTGCAGGCTGCAAAGCAGCGTTAAGATCAGTCTCACTCTTTCTATTATATATACATACATATATACTTACTTATATATATATATATATTTCTGTTGAATACGTGCGTGCGTGCTTCTGCGTGCTTCTGCGTGCCATGGGATATATACACTATATATTTCTCTCTCTCTTTCTCTTGTGATCCCTTTTGCAAAGGATACGAATGCCAAACCGCTTGGATTCACTCTCCTTTCCTCCTCTCTCTCTTTTTCTTTTTCTTTTTTTCTTTTTATATAGGCTCTTTACGAGAGAAGACGTCGAAGGGGTGGCTCCTCAGTTCGAGGATCCTCTTAAATGCATCGCGTCCTTTCCTTTTTCTCGGATCGTTTCGTTTCGTATACGACGTGGAAACTCGCGAAACTTTTCCACGCGAACTCGTGCATGTTGCTGCACCTTGCTCTTCTCGGTGTTTCTCCCCTCCTACATCCTCCACCCTTCTACACTTCTCTTCTCTTTTTCCTTTTTTTTTTTTGAACACCACTTACCTTTACGTCATATCGAAAGAAATTTCCGAATCCGATATTTTTGATTATTTTTTTTTTTATTATATTCTTTTACATATTTTATTTGTTATTATTTTATTATGCACGTACGTAGGTTTTTTTCTCTGTCTGTCTCTTTTTTTTTTTTTTTTTTTTGGGGTTNGAGAAGAGGGAGGAGTGCTTGGATGCTGAGTGACGCGCCAAAATCTTTCCTCCCTCTCTTTCTCTCTTTCTCTTTCTTTTTCTCTGTCTGTCTCTTTTTTTTTTTTTTTTGTTTTTGGGGTTGTTTTGTTTTTAAATAGACGAAGGGAAATACGTTAATTAACGCAACGAAATAATTCGCGATCGATACTCGTCGTATATGTATATCGAGTGATCGATCGTATTGGATTGATCGTTTATATGGACAAGATAAATAAATAAATAAATAATGTAATGTAAAGTAAAATAAAATAAAATAAAATAAAATAAAATGAAATGAAACGAAATAAAATAGAATAGAATAAAAAAAGAAAAAAAAAAAAAGGAAATAGAATAAAATAAAATTCGGAGGGTTGAAATATGTAGATACATATATTTTTTCTACCGCGTGTATACCGTAAATTTTGATGAAGCATAAAAAATGTTTCCACCCCTGTCCATGCAAAAGTAATAGGATATAAAAAGATTTGTCGCGTTATTCCTATTTTCGCCTCCACTTCTTCCACTCTTTTTCTACCACCCTTTTTGTATAATTCCGACGTATTAAACGATGACATTATAACAATTACTACGCGAGAAAATACAAATGGACGCGTTATTGGAATAATAAATAAATATATATGCATGAATGTGTGTGTATATATATATATATATATATATATATATTTCTTTTTCAATGTGTTCGCGTGCGAACATATGATTTTTATATGGAATGTTAAAAATAATAATAATAATAGTAATAATAATAATAATATATAAAAAAGTAGAAGAGAAAAAAAGGAACCGTAGGCAGAGTTGAGAAAACCAGGGAACAGGGGGGAGTTGGGGCCGGGAGAGAGAGAGAGAGAGAGTGAGTAAAAAAGAGAAATGCGATACATATTTGCGTGTATATAAATTCGCATCGTTGCGAATTCACGGACGGACACCTTTATTTCATAGTGACAAATGCTTTTAATGGCTCGGATTATTCGACGACTTTGACGCATTCGTTCGATCGGATTATGGTATATACTAACATATATATATATATATATATATCTCCTAAGTTTGTGACTAAATAATTATTGTATTATATTATAAAATAAAATTGAAAAACGAAAAAAAAAAAAAAAGAAAACTAATAGAAATTTCATATCGTACGTGTAGAGTAGAATGTTTAGTTTGCACCACGTATTATTCGTAATGCTTAATTTATCATTAAAAACGTGTGTTTTATTTATTTTTTTTTTCTTTTTATATTAAACATTAATCGGATTAATGTTAAAACTTTTTTGGGTAGGAAAGCATTGGAAAGAAAAAAAGTGTTCGAAATGATCGAAATGGAATAAGATTTTCTTGACAAACTCGTCATAAGTAAGTAAGAAAGAAAGATAGATAAAACTAAAAGAACAAAAATGAGAGAGAACAAAAATGAGAGAGAATGAAAATGAGAAAAGAGAGAGAGAGAGAGAGATGAATAGGGAAATAGAGAGAATCATTGTGGGGTTAGGAACGTAGGTATCCTAAATTACGTGAAAATTTGAGAGGAGCAATTTTCAGCAGCTTACAGGGAGGGCTTCTCTCAGCATCGTGTTCTCAGGTTTTGTGCTTGGTTAGCGAGTATGGGCCGGGGCCACATATTGGAACATATCGTATCTTCTCACACCCCATGAATAATGCATCTCAGAGATTCTCCCTCTTGTTCCTTGTTTTCTCTTTCCTTCTCTCTCTCTCTCTCTCTCTCATTCTCTTCCTCTTTTACCTTCGGTACCCGATATCTCCTCTTTATCTTTATCTGTTTCTTTTTTTTTTCCCCCCCTTTTTTTTTTACTTTTTTTTTTTTCCATCTCTCGCAGAATGCTTCAGACACGGGGCAGCGACCCAATGCTCGCGTTAGAAAATCTCTTCGTAATTAAAGCTGCCCATATATTTTACTTTAATCGTGAAGATCGGCCTCGCTACCATTGGTAGCGAGGATTTATCACGAGACCCGTCTTCGCACCTCCTTCTCTTCTTGCCCGTCTTTTCAACCACTTTTGGTTCTCTCTCTTTCTCTCTGTCTTTCTATCTCTCTCTCTCTTTTTTCTTTTTTATTTCTTTATAACAACGTCTTCCATCCTACATAAATACAAACTCGATTAATCGATATTGAGACGAGTTTATATCTATAATATCTATCTATCTATCTATTTATCTATATACTTTTATCTATCGATTTAACTAAACGACTCGTAGATTTGCCAACTGAAATATTAACACTAAAAAACTAAAAAAACCTATCGATACTTTTTATATTTTTATTACCTACTGTGAGCGGTTAAATGATTGCTTTTTTTAAAAAAAGAAAAACAAAAAAAAAGAACGACTTAACACGTTAATGAGATTTTTAACCAATTGTATATAATCTCGAAGAAAATATTATTAATACAATTTATTGTTATTTTATATTTTTATACAAATCATACGAAGCGCGATCATTTGACCCTAACCCTCGAATCCTAAAAGAAAATCTTCCTTATGTTATTTTATTTCTAACAAACCAGATATTCTAAATTAAAATTTGATCGCATAAGTATACCAGTAAGTACAATGTATTTCAAAGAAAGAAATTAAGTAAGTAAGTAAGTAAGTAGAGAAAGAAAAAAGAAATAAAATATATTTTTTGGAAAGTGAAATCCTATCAAGACCTTACACAATGTTGTCGGCGTCCTTCGGGAAGGATTCCAGACACCTGCACTTTCGCCAACTCGTTTGGTATCCTTTTCTTCTTCTTCTTCTCGTTCCTCGTTCCTCGTTTCTCCACGAATTGGTTACTCGGTGCCGCCCGTGAAAGTCTAGGGGATCCAGTAGCCCCCATACCGAATCGTTGGCCCAACGGTCTCAATGTCACAGTCTTCTTCGAGGATAAATCTTGGATTACCACGTTCTCTCCCTTTTATTTCTCTCTCTCTCCTTCTTTCTCTCTCTTTTACTATCTCATTCTCTCGTTGTACGTAGTAACACACCACCACCACCACCATCATCTCGGTATTTCGATCCTCCTACTTTTCTCTTTCTCTTTCTCTATCTCTATCCTTCTCTCTCTCTCACGTTCGTCTGTTAGTTCTCATCCTCCTTATTGGTCCTGTTTCTTCCCTACGTGGCTACACAGCGCTTAACAGCGTCTTACGTCCTGCGACAACTTAGGACTACTGTACTCCCGGCACGTTCTCGAGGCACGCGGATTTACAGCCTCCGAGATCGGTCCTGTATTTCAGTTCTCTCTCTTTCTTTTTCTTTCTTTATTTATTTCTGTCTTTTGCTATCTCTTTCTCAGGTTCCTCGACAAAAAGCCGTTCCCTTCGCTAAGAGAGCCGTTTCGATCTTTTAAACCGCTTCCTTGCGTTTTGCTTGCGAACTGACTCCGATCGAGTTCTATACCTATATAAGTTTACCTTCCCCTTTAAAGAATTCCATTCCATGTATATTTGTCTCTGTTTTTTTTTATATATATGTGTGTGTATGTCTGTGTGTGTGTTACTTATCTTTTTTTTTTCCCTTTCATTTTTATTTCAATCATTATATTATATTTTTGTTGTTGTTCTCCTTTCTTTTCTCTTAAATCTATTTGTTGCAATATTAATCTATTTATTATCTATTCGTTCAACGCGTTTGACGATTCGAGAAGCAAAACTAATAATAATAATAAAAAAAAGGAAACAAGTCTTGAGAAATGGAAAAAGTGAGCGAGTGAGTGTGCGAAAGAAAGAGAGAGAGAGAAATTTAGATCGGATTCGTAAAACGGGCGATGACTCGAGTTAAGTTTTATCCTTCTTTGATGTTTCCCAAGTGGAAAACCATTTCCGTCGTTGCGAACGAACGAACGAACGAACGAACGAACGAACGACGATCAACCACGCGAGAAAAGAGAGAACGATATGGGGTTTGAAATAAGATAGAATAAAATTGTTGAGAATACCTATAATGATAAAAAAGAGATAAAAAAAAACAAGAATTAACAAAGTATCAACGAATCTCAAATTGATTTTAAAATTAGGGAGAGAGAGAAAGAGAGAGAAGAAAAAAGGAAAAGGAAGATGAAACGTAGATAATTTTGATAATTAGTATTTATAGTAAGGTGGAAATAATTGCTTAACATATGGGGTTAGATAAAAAGTCATTTTATTTCATTGTTTTTCCTCCCACAAAGATAACAAGAATTCGAATGATTTGATACAGTTGAGATGAAACAACTATAACGATTCTTAATTTTTGTTTAATCATATGTAAATCGGTAATTGTGTATAAGAATACGATGAACACTAATTTGACCGATGATTGCGAACGAATGCATAGAAATTAATAGAAAAATTCTCTTCTCCTCCCCCGAAAAAACCAAAAATATAAACAACATTAGAATAATTTATATAGAGTTTAATTTTGGAAAAAAAATGATGACCTATCAACATCACACACACACACACACACACACACACACACACACACACACACACACACACACACACACACACACACACACACACACACACACACACACACAGAGAGAGAGAGAGAGAGAGAGAGAGAGAGAGAGAGAGAGATACAATATATGAGCCGTTTATTTTGAAAGTGGCATAAGTCACTTTTTTAAAAAAACCGATTTAATGGCAACACTAATTACAACTGAACGGTATCTTTTCATTTTCAATAAAAAAAAAAAAAAGTGACTTATGCCACTTTCAAAATAAACGGCTCATATTACAAAAAAAAAGAAATTAATAATTACGAGCAATTGAGTTGATTTGAGTATTAGCAAAAAAAAAAAATAAGAAAAAAAATAGCAAGAGAAAGAAAGAAAGAAAGAGAGAGAGAGAGAGAGAGAGAGAGAGAGAGACGAGGAAAATAATTCGAGTAGAATTTGGAGAGGAATAAGGGTTGGTAGGTAGGTAGGGGGGTCGGGGGGGTTAGGAAATAGCGAAAGAGAGTAAGAAGCAACCAACCCTCCTTTCGTTTTCTCGGTGATCCGCGAGATGCCACGAGACTCTTAGCGAGTCTTAACCGAAAGAGATTCACCATCTGAGTGAGAACGAGATAGATAAAGATAGAAAGAAAGAAAGAGAGAGAGAGAGAGAGAGAGAAAGAGAGAAAGAGATAGATGTAGTATCTCAAGAGAGCCCTCTTAAATTAATTACAGGGAAAAGATCCGAGAGCTAGTAGAACGAGCAGACGGCAAGAAGAGCAACCACCCACCCTTTTTCTCTCTCTCTCTCTCTCTCTCTCTCTCACGAAAAGAGAGGGTGGAGAAGGGCCTCTTCTTCCATATATACCGGCCACGTTCAACCGAGTGTTTAACGGATGGGGATTCCTCCTCGTTAAAGGCGAAACGAGGAGAATCCGTGCCGAAAAAAATTCCTTCGCGCACGCACATTAAACGTCGAGATTTTAAGTAGTCTCTCCTCGAAAGCATCTCTCTCTCTCTCTCTCTTTCTTTCTCTCTTTCTTTCTCTGTCGTTTTTACTACTTTTCCTTCTTCTTCTTCTTCTTATTCACGTCGCCAAGATTCTTTTGCCACGCGAGCCGACTAATCGATTTTCTTACCCTTAAATCTTTCCTTCTCTCTCTTTCTCTCTCTCTCTCTCTCTCTGTTCTCTTCTTATTTTTTGTTCTTTTGTTTGTTCATTTATTTATTTTATTATTTCACAATTTTATTTATTTCTCGAGAACAATGTTTTTTTTCTGTCTCTTTTTTAGATCAGTCTTGCTCGATCTTTGTGTTGTAATCTTAAATCCTTCTTTCTACTCTCTCTTTGTTTTTTAAATTTTATTTTCTTAAATAGATCTTTTTTTTCTCTATCCGTGCAATCGTTTAGATTAGATTTTCTAGGGAATAAAAAAGAAATGAACTTTTTTTACTTAAGGGGTTACATGGGTTTACACCGGGAAAAAATAGCATATTTTCAACAATTTTTTTTTCTATATTAAAAATGGAATTCTTATTCAAACTTTTTATAACATTTAAGATACATATTTAAAGAACATTTTCTAAAATTTTGCTTGAAAAATATTTTAAACTCAGCCATTGCGACGTCATCTCCGGTGACCCCACCGAAAAAAAGTGTTTTCGCGTTGACAGCAGAACTTATAAACGGTAAGGGGTTTTTCTGTTTAAAAAATAGGATCTTTTAGTAAATACTTAAAACTAGAAACTGGACGAAGGAAAAAGAAAAAAATTAAAATTTGGATTTTTGGCAACGTTTTTAGCAAGAACATTCGAATTTCGCTACAATTTGCACCACATTTTGGTTTCTTAAAATTCGATTTTATGAAAAAAACGAAAATCCTTCGTCCAAGTCCTTGTCAATAGTATCACGAAGACGTGTAGCAAATTTCATGAAAATCGGTTAAATAGTTTTGAGAAAAACGCGTTTAAAGATTTGAGTGCTGGTATAAGAGCCATTAAAGAGTGGAACTTTCCAAGGTTCTATCTTTAAAACTACTACTCCTATCGACTTCAAAATTCAATACAATATTCTAGATGAGTTGTAGAATTCAAAAAGATATAAAAAAATTTTGTTTGAAAGTCGCAAACCCATGTAACCCCTTAACGATCGAATAGAAGAATTTCGAAAGATTTTTTGTTAGAGTTGAAAATTAGAAAAGAAGGTAGGGGAAGAAAATTTGTTTGTTAAGTTTAACTTAGCTCTTTCTATCTTCCACGAACGTTCACGCACATGTATATACACACATAGAAACATACACACGCGTATACATTGATAGATATATATTATGTAGGTAGAAAGTACCTGGTGACCGGGCTTTATCACGGATATATCTCTCTTTCGGCAAAACGGTAGAGAACAAGCTCTCGAAAGCTAATACCTATGTAATCCCATAAGTAGCATAAGTCCCGATGACTGGTCGGAATAATTCCGATAGGGCATTCTACCCTCGTTCTCTCTTTCTACCCCCGTTCAACCCCTACGTTTCTTTTCTTCCGATCGCACGAGAGACAAAACGACCAAAACTCTCCCACCACTTTCTCTTTGCACACCACCCCCTTTTTCTATCCCCCCCCCATTCCACTTCTCATCTCTCTCTCTCTCTCTCTTTCACACGTCTATGGAGATTAACGTTTGGAAAACTAGTACGATGTTATTTTTTTTTTTTTTGGTATTTGACTTTTCAAACGCGATTTCTTCCAACATTTTTTTTATTCCTTTTTTTGTCCTTTTCCCTTTTAACCCGCCTTGTAGCACTATGACGTCATTTTTGTGGTACGATACAATTATTTTCCCTTTTTTTCTTTTCGTTTTAAATTTCTATAAACGAAACAAATCGATAAAGCGGTTTTGTTTAGTTTTATAAATATGTTCGCACGGGTCTTATTATTTTTTCGATAATTTTTACTTACAATTAATAAGTATCGTATATTATTACAAAAAAATTAAAAGAAACAATATAATTTTAATGTTTGAGTTTCGATAAAAATAGACGACACCTTTGAAATCGATGAAAGTAAATCAGTAATTTAAGTAAAGGTAAAAACACACATACATACAAACGTGACAAATAATTATATTAAAGATTACAAAAAAATGGTCTTTTTATGCCGGTTAGGGAGAGGATCCAATTCTTGCGTAAGTATCGTGAATTTTTGTTGGTTCGATATCTCGATAAAAATTACCGCATCCTTTCTACGGCTTCTCTTCTCCGATCGAATGACACGTTCTCTTCTTCTCTCCTTTTTTTTTTTATGCTCTTTACTTTCACGTACATATGTGTACAGGGATACAATTGTACATATATAACATATATGTACAGAAAATAATTCAGTATACGCGGAAAATAATTCAAAGTATTAAAACGTAAAGTACACCGATGATTTTCAATACCATTTAAAAACGTTTGTATATTTATATTGAATTCTTACTCGATTCAAAGGGGGAGGGGGGGCATCCGATTATTCTAACTCGAAGAAACCAAACTTAACTTCTTCGTTTATACTTCGAGATTACATCGTCGATTTACAGAATCGATGGGTAACTTGGTTTCGATCGTATCGAACGAGAAACAATCGATTGTTCTTCTCTCTCTTTCTTTCTCTCATACACTCACACTCGGTTGTGTTTGGTATCTCAAACCATTCTTTCACTTTGGAATTCATTTTATTTCTTTTTTTTTGTATTCCTTTATTTATCTCGTTTTCTCGTGTTGTCTTATATATATATATATGTATGTAGCTTTCTTTCTCTTTCTTGCAACAACTCGAATAGGTGGCAGATCCCAAGTAAGCGATACGGTTTATTTAATTATATCGAATTTACGTTGAGAAGCGCGTGCCGTTGGTTCTCACGGTAGGACAATGAGAACATTCATTCGTTTCTACTCTTTCCCGGCGACTCTGACTCGACAAGCGGTTCCTCTTAAGTCTTAATCGTTCGCCACGGAATGCGAGTTTAATGCAAAATAGGACAACCACGTATACACACAGTCCGGCTTCTGTCTCGAACCAACTTCCTTCGTATTTTCTCTTACGTTGATTCCAACCCCCCCTTTCCCCCAAACACTAACCCTAACCCTAACCCTTCTCTTGGAAACTCTTGGAGACCGTTTTACGAGTTGGGTGCCAACTGTGTCGTTTGTTCGAGTTCCCCGAGATCCGAGCGATCCTATCGAAAGCTTTCGAAGACGTTAATGATAGGCTTAAGAAAATTTCTTTCTCTTGACGTGATTCAATTTATCGAATATGATCTAATTTATCCAATACTCTGGATAACAACGAATCCCCTCCATCCTACCCACCGTTTGTTTTTTCTTTTCTTTCCTTTTCTTTTAATCTCAACCTCTATCGAATCCCTGTTATTCTAACTTATTCTTGCACAGATCGGTATCAATTTAATGACATTTTGATATTGGTGAAAAGTATCACCTCTCGAATGCTCGATGACACCAATAATAAGATTTCCAAAAGTGGAAAGAAAAGAGGCAAAAAAAAGAATTGAAGGAAGCCTTACGACAGATTCGAACCGGACGCGAAACCACACTTTTGCTCAATGGGGTAACAAATACGAGGGGGAGGGTGTGTACACCAAAGAGGAGAATGATAATACATGAACAATATAGGTGAGGACGTTAGGGTACAGAGAGTGGACGGACACAGGGTCTCAACGGGGGTACCCAGTTACCCAACTCTGTATGAAATATCAACCACTATGAAACTTGAACGGCCTGAGAAAGTTTGGGGCATATCCTCGAAGGTACGCAGAGGTGAGCCCAAGAAGAGTTTCTGGAGGCCTATGGTGGCACGCTTGATCGTGCCAATCCCGTTTCCTCCTCCCTCGAGTTTCGTGATTTCAACAGGACAAAGACGGCGGAGTGGATGAACAGTAGAGGGGGATAGGTGGAGAAGGAGGAGGAGGTGGTGGTGCAGGTGGAGGATGGTCCGATGGTAAAAATCTTTGGAATTTCTACCAAAAGCGAATAAACTACGCCGAGGTTCAGACTACTTTCTTGAAAGTGTAAGAGAAAGAGAGGAGGATGGGGGTTCTTGGTGTATAAGAGAAAGAAAAAAGATAGGAACAGTAAACTATGCACGAGTATATCAATCCCTCGATCCCTAACAGCAATCTTGTTCCTACTTTTAATGAAAAAGTTATAAAATTAATCAAGAATATCTCGAGGCCTTTTTCTTATTTTTTTCCTTCTTTCACTTCTTCATACTTTTTTCTTTACTTCTTTTTTCTTTATCGGTGTTTTATCTTCTCGAAAAATATAGTACTCGTTGTTTTTGTCTTCGTAAATCAAAGTAACGAACGAACGAATGTATGTATGAAAGAAAACATTTTTTTTTTTTGGTTTTCGCTATACAATTTCCCAATTAGCGGTTTGGTTTGATTTGAAATTTAAAGGAAGAAAATCCGTGAACTAGCAAAGTTTGTTTGTTACCAAAGCCGATCGTGTATCCGCGATTATTAAACTAATATTGAAGTGGACGATTCGATGGCCAACGCTATTTATGTTCCCGTTTCAAATGGCGAACTTCCGCTGTGGGATAATACGGTTAACCGCGGTGGCCATTAGTCTTTCCACAATCGATACACGCCGGCTGCTACGGTGAAAATCGACGTCGATTATCGTCCCAAACAGGCTCGTCAGAAGAACCCTATGTTTTCTCATTCCATTTCTATTTATCTTCATCTATTACTAACTATTACTACTACTATTACTACTGTTCATTTTTTTTTTTTTAAACAAATATTTTTGATCGATTAACGAGTTGAAATTAATTTTGATTGTACGATTAATTAACACCCTTTCTTTATTTTTTTTAATTTTTTTTTTTCGGATTAAAATTTACTTTCAATTTTTATTAAATTGTTTTTTTTTTTTTACGTTTGTTGATTTATCTTTGACAGGATAATTGAATAATTGGATAATTTCGTGTATGGGGGATCTGTTTGCAATTGGATTTATCAGTTGGATATATTATTTTGTTGTAATTTATGACAATTGATCATTTAATATTTAATGGTTACAATCTGTTTTTATTCTTTTTTTTCTTATAATAAAATTATTTATTCCTTAATAATGAATGTTTAATTTACATAGAAAGGTTTTTATCCTCTGGCCTATGTTAAATTGGACATTTTTTTTTTTACTCACCTTGATGAGTACTGTAAGTCTTTAAAAACATTGATCCCTTTTTAAACTCTACCCTGTATATTTATTAAATTTTAATCAATATATATGAACTTTTTTATGAGCGTTTAGAATGAAAAACGAAAAAGTAACTAAATAAAACCAAAATTGGAAGATGCAATATTATTAGACCGAACCGAAATGTTCGTTTGTTTATTGTTTTACAAATTGTATTATAAACTACATAATGTGGAGATTAATTTTGTAAAATTTACTTATTGGAAATATTAATAAAAAAAAAAAAAACGCACAAACTTCTGTCTCATTCTAATAGGAAAAAAACCTAATAAGAATATTACTTCTTCACACTCGAAAGAAAACAAAACAAAAAACTGAAACAAATTAAATTTACTCTAAAACATACCAAACATGACATATCTTTTAATACTCATATATCATTCACTTATAATAATGATTTTTCTATTGAAATTATTTCGAGTTGTTAGTAAATATGAATGACAAAAAAAAAGGAAAAAAAAACGTCAGCGTGCAAAGGGTTAATAGAATCATCGATTAAACAAGTTCGGTAAGTGTTTTTAGAGGGTAAATATAGCGTAATTCTCTAGTGTACCTTTAAGAAATGTTGTATGAAAGATGAAAGGCAGGATCTCACGGGAAGTAGCGAGCCGGTTAACTCGTTGCAACCCAATCCAGTTCGCATCTCTCATAGGAACACACAGAGAGGAAAAGAAAGAGAAAGAGAGAGAGAGAGAGAGAAAGAGTGAGTGAGTGAGTGAGTATGACGTTTTCTATTCTTTTGGTTCTTCGTCATATGTTTACCGTACAACCACCACCACTAGCAGCAGCAGCAGTAGCAGCAGCACCACCTCCGTATGGTTCTTCCCCCATGTATCTCGTCAACGATACTCGTCACTCGTCGTCTCGAGGACAGACCGATCTCGTTGACCATACGTCTCGTTATCCGAACCGTGAAAGATCTCCTTGAGAATAACGTACATGGTATTTTCTCTTCTCCAAGGAAACAAGATCTCTCTTTCTCTCTCTTTCTTTCTTTCTTTCGAAGGAAACGAGATCTATCGAAGAAGATATGGGGAATAAGAAGAATAAAAAGAAGAAAATTAAGTGATTTCTATTCAGCTTACTCGTACGTTTATCAAAATGAAAATGTACAAAAAGTATGAGAAAAGTTCTAAGGGGTGTTGCTATTGGAATAAGTGACGGAGTGAGATAGAGAAAGAAAGAAAGAAAGAAAGGGTGAGGATCATGGTGAAGGGTGAGGGTGAGAGGGAAGGAAAGTGCAAACAGAGAGGGAACATCTCTCTTTCTTTCTCTTTCTTTCTTTCCATGTGTTGTCTTTCAGTTGACTACCACTCGAGTCGAGAGTCCTGTTTCTGGCGATGAATTATTCAGGGTGTCTTGATCCGGTCGGTCGACCGCCGTCGACGGGACCGACAGACGGATTCTCCTCCTCTCTGTCATTCTTTCGATCGAGATTCAGCAATTTTTGTTATTCCCTTTCTCCCTCTCTCTCTCTCTCTCTCTTTATTTTACCTTTTGCCAGTAAGTTGGTCTTATGCTTTCGCAAACTGTAGCAGAGTTTCGCCTTCTTGCGAACAACCCGACCAGATTAAGATCGCAAAGATCGACTGTCAGCTGTGCGGACGCGATCAGTGCTATCGCATGGGATACTCTTCTCCTTGATCTTCCTTTTATGGTACTCGATCTGTCTCTTTCTATTTCTCTTTCTTTCTCTTTCTATTGATTTCTTGATTTCTTGATTTATTTTATTTTATTTTATTTTATTTTATTTTATTTTATTTTATTTGTATTTATCGTTTGTGGTCTTTTATTCTATCGTACCTTCGGATGGGTACGTTCATTCATGTAGATCCTTTCCTACGATCTACGACGATCTACACTAATGATACGGATGATAGTAGGTGAACCCTTTCTTTCGTTTTTTTTTTTATTATTATTTAGTTAGCTAACTCGAGCTTTTTTTTTATTTTTTTTGTTTATTTCTCTTGGTGTATTACTCCTCGTTATCTCCTCTATCGTCTGTAATTATTCGATAAAAAGAAAATCTTATCCATCGATTATCGATTAGTTTAACTCTCGGTGATGATACTTTGACAAGAAGAAGAAAAAAAAGATGTTTCAACATTACGTGGGAAACGAGACATCTCTATCTAGATATGTTTGTTTGTGTTGTTTTTTAAATTTCTTTTCTTTTCCCTTTTATTTCGTATCTCGAAGAAGAAGAAGCGATCTCGCCTTTTTCGGGGAGAGTTAAGACAGTCGTATTTATTTATTTCTAGTATTAACTTACTCTTTCTCAAGTTTTTTTACTTTATATATTTACTCGTACGTAATAAGTTTAACTTATTATTTAAMAGTTAACGAGAAGTTACGATTGAATATTATTTATTTAAATTTCTTACTATATATTTGTCTTTTTTGTTAGATATTGTTTACAAAATAGATAGAATTTATTTAAATATTATATAATGCATCGTTAACAATTTTTTTTAAATTGAAATAGAAGTTAACGTGTATATATAAAGGTAATTATAAACAAATACAATTATGTATCTCGGTGTAAATATGAAATTAAATTAATCATTTATGATTCTTAATGATTAAATTGATATTTAA
>NW_014569600.1:279881-293664 GCF_001313835.1 Polistes canadensis
AATATTATTTATTTAAATTTCTTACTATATTTGTCTCGATTATTATATTACTTTTTTGTTAGATATTGTCTAGAATAGATAGATTTTATTTAAATATAATATAATGAATCGTTAATAATTTTTTTTTAAATCGAAGTAGAAGTTAACGTGTATATATATAAAAAGGTAATTATAAACAAATACAATTATGTATCTCGGTTTAAATGTGAAATTAAATTAACCATTTATGATTCTAATAATTAAATTGATATTTAAACGATAATTAAATAAATCCTTCGTAACTATTTTTGATCGATTTTTTCAGAAAGACAAATTTTCTAAACCAATCTCGTCGATCTTCCAAATATTAAAATGACGTAAGAAAAATTAACGAGAATGATTTTAGCGAGGATAATCCAATTAAAACTCGAACGATAAAAAGAGAAAAAAAATGATTCGCCACGTTTATGCCATTCGCCTAAGTAATAGATATAAATACCTACGTATATGTGAAAATTTGCGTATACGTATAGGTATATTAAATAAGTTTGCGATTGTTCGAGCACCGTGTAGAAATGTGGCGACTTAACGTTAATTTTACGAGTATCCTTGTATTTATAGTTAACAAAACGTCATCATCATTTTTTTCGTTTTTCTTTTTTCTCGCTTAATTAAGATGCGTTAGTCGTGTTTAAAGAGGTAGCAGATTGTTCCCGTTTGCCATGTTCTCCTTCGTAAAGAACGATTAGAGTCAAGTTAGAGCACGATAAACGTCGTTTATTCTACGTTCCATGCAAAACGAGATCTTATTTCATGATAATCTTAAACACATAAGTAACGATTTTCTAAAACGAGATTATCAGTATATTCAAATATGTATCATTTTAAGTGTTTCATCAACGAACACTGAAATATTTTGATCAAATAATTTAAAAAAAGAAAGAAAACGTGTTGATTATTACGAAAAATGAACAAAGAACAAGTGCAAATAAATAATAAATAAAAATAGATATAAAATATTTATAAAAGGTGTATCACTACAAATGAACAAAGAACAAGTGCAAATAAATAATAAATAAAAAAAGATACAAAATATATATATAAAAGGTGTATCACTAGTAGCCTAGTTCTAGAATAGTATTTAGTTATGGTAACAAAATTGAAAGAAGAACCTGCAGTAGTTGTAATTAATTGTCTGTCAACTCAAACACGTGCGATTCGTTGCGCCAGCTTAGAAAAATTGTTTCTCGTCTACAAGGTGTCCTGTATATTTTAATTTTTTTTTTTTCAAATACGATTATTTTCAATCTACAATCTTTCTGTCTTGTTGTTGTTTTCTATCTTCAATGTTCATCGATATCGTCGTTTACGTTAAATTAACTATATCGTTTACATTTTTGATCGGCTCGAAGTAATTATCATCAGGATCAACTCGATCATCTAAATTTACAATTATTCTCCGAATGTGACTCGAAATTTAAACGGGAAACGATTATTTCATCGTTATCATTATCATCGTTATTGTTGCCTATACTCGACGATGATGATGATGATGATTGTTGTTGTTGTTGTTCTTCTTCTTGTTGTTATTATTATTATTATCGTTTTTGTGTTATTATTATATTATTATAATAATAATAATAATAATAATTATTATTATATTATTTAGCGATACTAATTTCTGCGGGAATGTATCTGCGAGAATCATTAATTCATTCGGAAAACGATTTCGAGTAAATTAATTAATTTAGTATTCGGATTCCTCGTATTACGATATTTCGCTTGAAATCGTGTAATTGACGTATGGTCCGGTCCGGACCAACCCTGCCCTACCCTGCCCTACCTTGTCATCCCTTGCCTTGCCTATCTCCATCGAGTGATGTGTCCTTGTAATATTATAATTACAGTTAACATTATATACACGCTAACGTTTTCTGTTACAACGATGAAGAAACTATCTAAATGTTTCCAATAAATAAATTCATTTGAATATATTTTTGTTAAGAAAGAATATGAATTCTTTTTTTTGAAATAACCGGAAATAGAGATTTGTTTATTTGAAAAAAAAAAAATAAATAAAATACCTTATAGAAAATTTTGAAAACTCTTTAATGAATAAATCAAATAAAATCGAATAATTGTAACGTGGTAATAAATACTTTTTCAAATATTTACGAATATAAAATCAAAACTTATGCCGTAGAATAATAATCATTAACAACGATATTAGAAAAATTAAAGTGATGTACACTTTCGTTACAAATATATAATAAAATGTTATAAGAAATGAAACAACAAATGGAGGAGAACGTTATACGATAAGATAAAATAATAATAATAATAATAATAATAATAATAATAATAATAATAATAATAATAATAAATATACGATAACGAAAGATCTTTACGTAAAAATTGATCGGCGTGTTTGCAAAATTCGTAAACTCTGCAAAAAAAATTCCAATCTTTCGATAAGATAATAAACATTTTAAAATCTTACTCGTTGCTACTTACTTACGTTAGAGTTTCCCGAAAAAAGAAAAGAAAAATTTCCGATACAAAAAAATTGTCCATTGCTTGCAAAATGGTTTTTACAACGACGTGCATACACACACATAAACGTATACCGTTGCATCGAGCACGGTTTTTTAAACTTATTTACGAGCTAATCATTTTTTTCCTTTGAGATTTTTAACGAGCTGGTAATAAAGCTAATAACTTCAATCCGTTAGCGTAAAATCCGAGTTGTTGCTCGTCGTTGCTCGTTAAACGAAAAGAAAGAAAGAAAGAAATAAAGAAAGAAACGAAAGAAACGAACGAACGTTGGTTTCTTCTTCGGTTTTCCAATATTCACTCCCGATGTGTGCCAGCTGTCACTGTTTATCGAAGAGAGTATAGTACTTTTCTATTTCTATCTCTATCATTCTTTCCCTATTTTTATTTCTTTCTCTTTATCTCTCTCTCTCTTTCTCTCGCAAACTCACTTTCGATACAAATTATAAAAAACTTAGTAGACATTTAACGAGCCGTTATCTTTCTGTTAGATAATTACAATAATAAACGATGGAATGCAGCTAGTGTTCGGATTTTAAATGAAATATCTTTGAAGATACTACAACGCGAAAGTAATAATAATAATAATAATAATAATAATAATAGCACGACAAAGATGATAACGACGACAAAGTATATGTACAACTAAGACGATGATGATCATAAGAAGAAGAAGAAGAATAATAATGAAAGATTTTAACGATGCAAAAGTTGAATATTTTCCATACGGGTTTTGGTTCATCGTTTATATCGAGTTTGCGATAGAGAGACAAGTATGATGATGTGTATGTAACTTGATGTGTCGTCATGGTCGATCGATGATCAAACATACTATCGATGTATGTATGTATGTTTGTCTGTGTGTAAGAGACAGAGACACGGTGTTATAGTGAATTGAAAAAAGCTAATAAACGTCGACATGTTTTCCGATTAAACCTGAATATACCAAAACCGAAACGTCGATCTATGTTGACTTTCAACGTAAAATATATAATATATATATATACATATATACACACATATATATATATATATATATAGAGACATGAACGTAGTTATATATGATAGTAGAACGGAAGTGATCGTTCACGTCGATCAACTTCATTTTATCTTGGAATAAGTTTTACCAGAGAAAACCGTATTTCTTGTTTATATACGTCGAGAATTACTACTCGTTCGTAAGTTATAGTAATAGGGGGGGGGGGCAGGCATTTCTAGAAATCGTTTCCTATCTCTCTCTTTTTTTTTTTTTTGTTATTTCTTTCTTTCTTCTTCAACTGGGACACCCGTTATAGTCGATCTCACCGTAGGCACGTAGAATGCCCGCGGCTTTGCTTTCCCCCCTCCTCCTTCTCCCTTCTACTATCACCCCACCACCCTTTTTCCTACCATCACCACTACTACACCACCCTCATCTTCTCAAAGCCATCTTTTGTGCTTCTTTTCGGCGCCTAATTGTATCGGGTGTCTTAATCAGCGTGTAAGCTACTAAAGGCAAAACGTCGAGTAAAAAAAATTGAAAAGAAAGAAATGAAAAGAATGAAAGAAGGAGAAAGAGAGTGAGTGAGAGAGAGTGAGAGAGTGAGAGAGAGAATTTCAGATCTGTTCGTTCTGCATCTCAAAGGCGCAATTTAAAAAAGTATGTTAAGCCTCTGGCATTATGCTACGCGTAAATACTTATCCTCCGAGGGATCCGACGGACATGAATTTAGATTATGGGGCTCTTGTCAGCATTGTATCTAACCAAATTTTTTTTTTTTTCTTTATTTTATTTTTTCGCTCCTTTCCTATATAAACGTTCTTTTACCTATCTAACTAAGTATAATAAAGCATCTTGGAACGTGTATAGATATATATATTATGTATGTACGTACGTCTTTGAGATCTTTGAAATGTGTAGGTGGAAATTCAACCTTTTCTTTCTTTTTTCTTTTTTTTTTGGCCACGTTCTTATTCTCTTTTTAATATATTATATATATGTATGTCAATATCCATATTTTGTTTCTTTGGATATTCAAATGCGAACGTGTTGCGATAAAGTATTCAGTCGTTATTTCATAAAATTAGATGTTACTCGGTATTGTATTATTATTTTATTATCCTTTTTTTTTTTTTAGAAATATAATAAATAACAAAATATTAAGTTGTTCGTAAAGTACGTGCCGATTTTCTTATTCATTGTTTTTTTAGAAGAAATCATTTTTATTTTGCCTAACGAAAACAATGTTAATTGTTATTTTTAAAAGAAATATACAGAAAATAATATTTTATTCGAATATTTCAAATAATTTGTTGTTTCTTTTGCAATCGTATACGAAAAACTTGGCGATAGAGCATCTTAATACAAATTTAAATAAAATTCAATAGCAACATTTTTTTTATATTTAAATATGACATTAAAAAAAAAAAACAAAAATAAAAGAATAAATATCGAGTAATACGATTATTATAAATCTTTACACAAACTTTTCGAGATAAAATTAAATATCTAATTAAATTAACTATAATTCGAGATAAAAATAATAAACTTAACTTATTATATATAAATAAATAAATTATTACTATGACATAAGAGAAGAAATCGTTTAAATAAAATTGATCGAACCAAGGGTGGTGTTCATATATATATATATATATAAAAAACAAAAAAGGGTTTCGATGAAGGGTAGTTGATAGTTGATCGGCAGGAACGGTCTTTCAATTTTTCGAGTAGCCACGTGCCGATTCGAAACTAAAAAAGCAATAAACTCAGTGTCGAGAATTTATCTCTTAATGACATGAATATTACGCTGACATCATAATGATGATCCCGTCGGCTTATCGAGAGATCAAAACGATTACTATGAGATCAGAAGAAGGGAGAGAGGACGGGAGGGGGATGGGGGGTGGAGAGACGAGAAGAGGACAGTTGATCTCGTGTTCTTCGAGATAATATCTGCCCCCTCTTACTCCCTTCCCCCCCCTCTCCCACTCCTTATATATATTTTTTTTTTTGGTCTTCTTCTTCGTTATTTTTTTTCTCTCTTTTGAATTACTTAAACTCAGTATGTACGCATTTTATTTAATTCTTTGCAAATTTTTCACGATCATTATTATTATCAGTCATTCGTTTGTTCGAACAGAATAATTATGTTTTTTTTTTTTTTTAAATTATAAACGTCTCTTATACGCTGTACGAATAATAATAATAATAATAATAATTAATCGTAATTCTTTTTCTAAAAATCTGCTAACGATCGAACTCAACTTTCCAAACTAATCCAGTATTTTTTTGTTTTTCTCTCGAAGATAAATAAAAAATATCTTATAACATTTTGTGTGCATGATCGTTGTTCTCTGTTTTAGACATTTGACTATCGCAGGAAGCGCAGAACGTAACACAAATTTTTCTATGAAATTTTTGATATTGATTATGTATTAGGGGGGCGTGGGCTGGGGGATTTTCGGAGTTTGTGTGTTCTCGATTTTAATGAAATATATTATATTATATTTATCAATTAATTCGATTAAATAATATTCTTGTAACGATGATCGATTTATTATAAAATAGTATTTAAAAATTGTTTTAACAAATTTCTTTTTTTTTTTTTTGAAAATACAATGGGACGATACAATAGAAAATAAATATTTTCATTGGTAAAGAAAATAAATTAAATTACAAAACGATTTTTGATTTAATTAAATACAACTGTGCGCTTCCTGATTTCGTCCGATATAACAATAAAAAAGAAAGGAAATTAACAGAGAAAGATGAAAATATGGGGGTGGGAGAAAGAAAGAGAGAGCGAGAGAAAGTAAATGAGATAATTAAACAAAAGAGAAAAAAAAAGAAAAAAAAACACAAGAAAATCCTATAATCTTCATTAATATGTGCATGAAATAATCCTATAATAATTACTTGTTGGAGATTGATTAATAATTAATAAATAAATAAATAAATTAATAAATAATAATAACAACAACAACAACAATAATAATAATAATAATAATAATATCTCTTTCTCTTGTTGTCTATTTGAAAAATAACTATTGGAAGTTGTGTTACGTTAAACATATAGATGACCATTAATATTATGTGGGTAATTCTAGTGGGGCCTGTGTTCGGGGGCCGATGCGGCGCGGAGGCGCTCGGTCTGGGGCTGGGGCTGTCGCTGGGCCCGGCCTACAGGTTCGCTCTGCCCCCGGGACTCGCTGCCAAGACCACCCGCTGCCTTGTATTCGACCAAGGTAGGCCTTATTACCACCCACCAAAATATATCTCATTCTTCTTCTTATTCTTCTTCTACTTCTTCTTCATCTTCTTATTTCCCGAATTTCGCTAATAAATATTACGTATTAGATCATTAAGTATGAAACGTACGATTATTTCGAATACATTTATTTCAAAATCGAACACATTATCATACTTAATGACTTAATACATCATTTTTTGTTTAAATTTCATCGATCATTGCTTATTAATATTTTTTTTTTTAAGTAATACGATTAGATATTTTGCATCATTCAAAGATTTATTCTTATTCTTATTCTTATTCTTATTCGGTAAATTTATTAACGTACGGTTTAATCGTTAAATTTAGAAAAAATAAATAATACGCGATGGATCAAAAATAATGCTTTCGTTGTTTCGCGATTTTTTTTTGTGTTTCTCTATACTTCGAAGAATAATCGTATGATTTTAAATTGTTAAATCGAATATTCGATTACTCTGAAAAGAAAAAAACAAAAAATAAAGAAAGAATTAATTTATATATTTTTCATTCGTTTTAGATTATCTTACTTTTATTTTCTATTTGATCCATCTAGTGCAAATAAATTTGATACTTTTAATATTCTAACAATGGGTGTCATAATTATCATAATAATATTCTTTCATATTATTTTCATTATAACTTGTTCTTATATATATATAAAACAACATACGATTACGCACATATTTCAACAAATTTATGCTTGATTAAGAAAAAAAAAAGCCATTACATTCGAAATTAAAAAAAAAAATGTCAAGCTTCGTATAATTAAACAATATATACAAAGACTAATCGTAATCACATATTACTAACCCGTGTATAATACACACATCATAAATTAATTTATTAATTAATAAGCCAACAGTTATATATACGAAATGTTAGATCTTAACAAGAAACAAACAAACAAACAAAGGTAGGGATACGTAAGGTTGTTTTGTCAATTTGGCGTTGAACCGAGAATTACCCGTTTCAAATCGTGCATCTTACTAAATCGGAAGCAACTGTTAATTTCGATGCATTGATCTTCAGCTTATAGGAGGAACCACCTCGGTGCCACGTGTTGGCACCTATACACACAGATTCGGGGGGGTGTATATTTATATACATGTGTGTATACGCCGTTGTACACGTGGGTGGTGGATAAGTGTATTGTGTGTAGGATAGGCAGGTACTAGTTTAGAGGACTATACACGAGATATCGATCCATCTATCTATCTCTCTCTCTCTTATTCATTCTCACACTTGCTCTATTCCTGCCGATTCCTGTTGCCCTCCCCCCAGCCCACCCTTTCCCCCTCATTCTCTCATTGCATGCTTCCGGTCCATCGATCCCGCAAATCCAGCTACCAGATCGACTTGCGCGTTTGCACGTACTAAGCCTACGAGCTATACTCATCTTCGTGTCCACAAATCTCCCAAGGACCAACCAACCCGTTACCCCTAGAACTACTACTATCATCTAACACTAACGTTAGGGATTTTGTCAGGTGACTCTGTCTGCTTGGTTGGTTGCTTGCTTGAATACTTGCACCTGATCCTAGCTAGACGGATTCGCAAGTAATTTGTTCCTTGTATGATTAACGGATCACGGATTTAACATATTATGTTTATCTGTATATGTATGTTTTATTTTATCGTCAAGTATATATGTGTGTATTATCATAATTATGTAATTGGTTTATAGTTAAAATTGAAGGAAAAGTGATTTAATCGGTTATTTTATATCATATTATTTGAAAGTTAATGAATTCAATGTAATTTGAATATTGTTAAAAATGAATCGTTAGATAGTGTTTGTTATTTTAATATTATATAGTATTCATTTTTAATATTCAAATGTTATTTTATTTAAATATCTATATATGACTTAGAATACTTTCATAATTATGGGGGGTACATATGTATGTTAATTAATACGAGTTTTTATGATTAGTTATACAAATTTTTCATGATTTATTTATTAGATTTTTATCATTTGTTTATAGAAAATTTGTCGAAAAATTAATATATTACGAATTAAGATGATATATAATATAGTTATGAGTATATTACTATAGAAACGTGTATTTATATAAATGTATACGAATTGAAGTTAAACATATTTCATTGGGTTAACTCGGAAACATTCGTGTCGATGTATAAATAGGAATATTTGATACATTTATATACATATATTTCTTAATTTATAAATATATATTTATATAAAAAATAATATCATTAATTTATAAGATACATATAATATAAATCGAATTAATTTATTAAACATAATACGTTTTTACTTAATCGACGAACACCATTATTTTTATTACATTTGTTTCGAATCAATAAAAAAAGAAACGAGAAAAAAAGAAAAAGAAAAGAATAAATACGTGCACGCGCAAAGATGATCGTATTTTATATTTCATACATCAAACGAAGATGATATCAACCTTTAATCCCCTTCTCAAAAATATATTTTAATCGATTGAAACAAAAACGTAAATCAGATCCCCACGTACTTCCAACAACATCTTCACAAAATTTTCAATATTCTCTTTTGCCATAGAATAATTTCGAATGACGTAGTAATAATAGTAGTAGTATCCAGTAGTAATAGTAATAGTAATAGTAATAGTAGTAGTAGTAGCCACTCAGGGTCGGTAGTCACTGATTTGTTTGGCCCGTTCCGACTACAAATCTCATCGATCGAAAAACACGCGCTCGTGAAAAACATATTTCAATATCCGGTATACTTTACCATTCTCTCACCAAATATAGGTACGTTTCAATATCCATTTCGGGGGTGGGGGGGGGGGGGGGGGGGAGGAGTGGAGGTTGGTGCATCGTCCTGTACACTGATACTTTCGTGTGAGTGTTATTCTTTCATTTTTTTTCTTTTTTTTTTAGTCTTTTTTCCCTCATTCCCTCCTCTCTGTCTCTCTCTCTCTCACTTACTCACTCACTCGCTCACTTTTTTTTTTGCAACTCTCGTTATCAGGTATATATATATATATATATATATATTGGCAGTGGGTAGTATACATATGACCTGGATGAAAAGCTTGGTTCGAGTTATATACAACGTTGCTTCTCACCACTGGTTCGCATAACAACGTGTTTTTGTATACGTACCCTTCGATATGTTTTACCTTCTACCCTTAACCACCACCACCACCCCCTAGAACCTATTCCATCCCAACCATGTTCGAATCTTTTCGATCTCATCTTCGATCCATCTCTGATACCTCCCACCACCACCCCTTCAATTCATGTTTCATTTATCTCTTTCTGTATATTGACCTAATTTAATTTGAAATTATTATTTACAACTATGTGTAACAAAGGTTTTTAACGAGATACAGAAAATATTGGAACAAAGTGGTAATCTAGTAGTAGTAGTAGGTACTAGTAGTAGTAGTAGTAGTAGTCAGCCGGTTACTGTCAGTTTTAATCGAGTGTTCACTTCCACCACGTGCTGAAGGACATCGGCTTTCAAGCCACTTCCTTTGCCAAACACGCCTACTACTAAATCCTTTAGTGAATTTGCTTCCTCTCTCGTTCGACGGGGTATTCAATTTTCTCGCTGACTGCCTTTCCTCTCTCTCTTTCTCTTTCTCTTTCTCTCTCTTTGCTTCTTTTTCATTCTCTCTTTGAAGTTTGACGATATTCGTTGCTCCGTCGAATTTCCGAAAAGAAATAATCGCCAAAGTTATTTACCCCCTTGTCCCCCCCCTACCCCTTTGCACCTTTCTGCAATACTTCTCTTACCACCCCCTGTTTTTTTCGGTGGCATGGTTTTTTTTTGGTCCTCGTATATCAGATATTGTTATTCTTGTCTTGTTTTGTTTCTTTTTGTTTTTTTTTTATTTTACGGAATACCTGTTGCCTCTTCGATTCAATCCCGTTTTCCTCCTCTCCCTTATCACACTCATCATTTTTTTAATAAATAACGAAAAAGTTGAATTTATTTTTCTTTTATTTTTATTTGTATATATTTTATATTTTATATTTGTTATAAATAAATTGTGGATTAGGCTGTAGAGCGAGTTCGTACTAAAAGAGTTTTCATGCCGGATTGTAAATTTGGCACAAAAATTTTCTATATTATTATTATTATTATTTTTTTATTATTAAGGATTATTTGAATCAAAGTGATGGATGTAAACGTATGATGATTCATACAAAAACGAGGAATTAATCAAACGTTTAAGGAGTTCAGTGACGAAGGGTCGAAAAGATTCACACATACACATACACATATACATACGAATATATACCATGTATGTGTACACATATGAGAAGACTTTTGGAAAGAAGGAAAAGTCGTGATTTTTCGGGGAAAAACTTTCATCGTCATCGTTCCTTCCTCCTGCCCTTTTTTCCTCCCTTCCTTCCTTCCTTCCTTTTTTTTTCCTTGCTTCGATTAAACGAGTCGAGATATCACTTTCTGATGCGATTAGAATGGCTCGATTGGCTTGGACGAGCTAGTATCGATCGTGTGTCACTCGGATGTGTCGCTTATTCTACCGAAAAACCTTTTAACTCCTCTATCCTTACTAGTTAGTATCATTTTTGACACATTCAGCGAGATAAAATGAACGAAAGAAAGAGAATGAAACTAAGGGGCTTGGGAAGGGGGGAGGGTTGTATTCGTTGTTGTAGTTTTTACCGTGAAAACAAAAAAAAAAAAAGGAAAAAAGAGAACAAAAACTTCTCTTCATAGAAATAAACATGAAATAATTAAACACACTATATATAATGAAATATATATAATAAATATAGATTTCAAAATCGTTTGCGATAAATTATTATTATTATAAATAATATTATAAATATAATCAGGTTTTTATTGCACAAATTACAAAGTTTTGTTACAATGTCTTATCATTATTTCATTTATATTTATCTCACATTTTTGGTTTATTCTTAACTCACCCCTCGTCTACCAACAATTATCACCAATCTTAAAATTAAACTATCTATAATTATAACTATCCAAATCTCACTCGAGTTCGTCTTCGCCTTCCTTCCCGTCCTCCTCTACCCTCCTTCTTTTACACAGCTCCTCAACTTCTCTGAAAAATTCACACATCCCAATCTGAATCCTACCTCCTAACATGTTTATTAATTCCTCTCTTATAGCACCTTCCTCTACTCCAACCATTATGGTTGTCTTATATTAGTTGTCAATGGTTTTTGATTAATTTAAAAAACAATCGATAAAATGCATTCGTAGACAAATAAATCAAAAAGGTTAAACGATAATTAATATAAATAGATTCAATTGTTTTTGCGTAAATCTATAATTATTATTAGCTGCCACGACCCCCCAATTTGAGTATTTTGGAATTTTACGTACATTACTCGGTTATATGTGGATTTTATGGAAAAATGGCATAAATAATTTCGCTAATTTTTGTATCTATAAGATAAAGCATATAATAAAAGATATAGTTTATTACTTTTCTTTAATACAACCTGCTGCCACGATCCTCATTTAAGACTTTTTCAAAAACATTAATATTTTCAAAACAAAACAATTTTGCAATTAATGAGTTCAATCTTTAGGTATCTTAATTGTTCTTAATTTTCCTTAATTAAAAGAAAACAATAATTCTTCATAGAAATAATCTTAAGATTTATTATTATCTCGATAGTCAAAGAAAATATTATATCTAATCTATAATAATAATAATAATATTAATAATGCAATATATAAAACTTGATAAATCTTTATTTCTCTCTCTCGATATTTAACAAAGTATTATTTTTTTCTTTTTTTTTCTACACTATAAAGCAGAATACCATCAGTCGGAGGTCTACCGGTAGAGAATCAAAGTAACGGAGAAAGGTTGCAAAAATGAAAAAAATAAAAAAAGAGAGGGAGGAGAGAGAGAGAGAGAGAGAAGAGAAAGCAGGAGAGGTGGATATTTTAATAAAGAATATTGCGAGGCCTCTGCTCACTTACTTAGTCACACCGAACGATTACGATAAATTAACAGGCCTTGCCGTCTTATTTCCTTCTCCATGGAGAAATGGTTAATACCCAGAAGCAACCGTTCTATGTTTCCATCTCTTACTCTCTCACTCTCTTTTTCTCTTTTTCTCTTTCGTTCCTTTCCTCGTCGCATCCTGCAGCTTTTAATTAACGATTTAATTAGTTCAGCTTCTTGATACCGGGATTTAAGATTGTCATTCGTTTCTTAATAAATATTCAATACCAGTAAATCGTAAGGAATCCTGATTTTTACAACTCTCGTCTTTTATCTTATACGATATTCTTACTACTACTACTACTACTACTACTATTACTAAATAAATAAACTTGAAAGATGATTAACCCCTTATCTTTTTATCTATCTTATTTCTCTCTTTGATATAAGTTTTACGATTTACCGAGTATTAAAGGTACCAGAAAAATATAATATTAACCGGTCGATTAGATGAGAATTCTTGTCTGCTTATTCCAAACCCTCCCCTCCCCATACCCCCATCCCCCTGCATCAACCTTCCACTTTCTGCCCCTTTAACCCATCGTCTTATCTTTTCTCATTTTATTTTTAAACGATCGAACGAACGTGTTGCATTTTAAAGATGATCTTTCTTCAAATGTATTCGTTTACCAACAACTAGAGAGAAAATGAGTGTGTGTATGTGTGTGTGAGAGACTTGTGACGCTTCGATACATGTTTGTGAAATTCTTGACTTAGGAAGAACATGCGTGTTATATTATAATGCATGCGAGAACGGTGATGTTTGTTCATTCGAGAGGATTTGCTTGAATTATTCAGAGAGAATATATTAGAAAAAAGAAAATAGAAAGGGGTGGGAAATTTAAAGTCAGTCGCGTATCAGCAGATTTTTTTAAATTTTCTTTTTTAATATACAGGTATGTGTGTGAAATATCGTCAGATCAATTTTTGATTTTAGGATAAATATATTAGAAAATATTCTTTTAACTCTCGGTAACGAAATTACTTTTATTTATCGTTGCTTTCCTTATTATATATATATAATAT
>NW_014569600.1:293988-295931 GCF_001313835.1 Polistes canadensis
AATATTAAATGAAAAACTAACAAAAATTCCAATTTTTTTCGAGTTTGTAAACATTATTTTTATTTATTGTTGTCTATTTTGTAATCTACAAAAATATCGTTAATATTTTTTTTACCTTAGTATAGTTTCTTAATCAATTTATTTTATTTTATTTTTTTTTTTAGCGTTAACAAATATCACAAATAAAATATCATTTTTCAAATCACTTCGATCGAGTGATCTTGTAAAAAAAGAATAAAAAGAAATACCCTCCCCGTCGATTTTTCTATTTATCTCGAAGCACGTTTCAAAATTTACGTTTCTTACGTTGCAAAATAATAACAACAACAACAACAAGAATAACAATAACAATGAGAAAATTTGTTGATTACAAGCCGCTAACACCGCGTAGAAAAAGATTTCTCACTTTTGAAACCACGATTACACGATTACGAGCTTCACGAAAGATTCCTTGTTGCTGTATTACTAGGAAAGGCACTAACTTTCAAACAACCCCAAAACTGTTCGGCAGAGACATTAAAGAGAGCCACATCTTGCTAGCAGTTAAAATTTATATATTCCTTTGATCGGTGCTCGTGAGAGAAGAAGAAGAAGATCCTTTAGGAACAACAACAAAATACCAAATACAAAATAAAAAATAAAAAGGGGAACTTCCTTCCCTTTCTACTCCTCTGTACCCTCTATCCCCCTACTTCCCATCTCTTCTTGTTCTTTCTATTTTTTTCTTTATTTTTGTTTTTTTTTTTTATTGTTATTTTGTTCTTTTTTTTTTTTTCGTTTACGAAGGATAACTCGCAGGAGAGTGCGCTTTAATTGGCCGATCGTTTGATCCTTTCACTTTCAGTTCGGTCAGTAAAATTAAAGGTACGCAATTCGCCTTATTTTTATCGTCGTTCTGTTTTTAAAAAATAAAAAGGGTAACATTCTCTCCGATCGTTTGACGATGATGATTTTTGTCAACGGTATTTTTTCTTAAAAGAAAAAGTAAAAAAAAAAACAAGATTACGATCGTTATTCACGGACGTTAACCAACTTTCGCGTCCAAGGTTTTATATTTTATTTTTTTTTTTTTTTATTATTTTCAAGTTTGTTTTATTATTACATTTCGATTGTCGTTACTTTAAATTGCGTATATCCGTCGTATCAAAAAAAAAAAAATCCGTTGTCGGATATTTTATTATATCGAAAATAACGTTGCATACAAAAAGAAAGATAATAACAATGTATAATATGCAAACATATTTTTGTATTAATTTAATAATAGAAAAAAAAAAATTCGACTTATAGTTCTCATCCCCCCCCCCCCCCCCCCTGTCATCGATGGTCATTGTTAAATTATCGTCGAAATAAAAAAACAAAATGCAAATTAAATTAATCGATTTATCCGTTTATTGCGTTACGTAGATCTAAATTAAAAAAAAAAAAAGAAAAAAAAAATCATAAAAAGAGGGAAAGCAACAAAAAAAATACATGATTACAAACAATAATACAATAACAAAATTTATACATTTGTTATATTTATTCATTTTCGACAAACGGTTTTCAATTTGTATCAATTTCTATTTGTTAAAGCAAATAATAATAATAATAATATTAATAATTTTTGTTATCGTCGGAAAACAAAAAAAATAATCGATTAAACTATGAAAAAATATATGGATTTAAACGAAGATTTTACCTATCTAACGTTTTAATCGATTTCAATTGTCTTTTGTAAAGGCAAGAAGAAATATAATTCTTTCTTTTGGTTTATAATCGATTTAACCCCTTAACTTACAACTACGGGCATAGCCCATAGTACGATGATCGGTCCAAAAGTGAATATTACGGGCATAGCCCGTAGTACGATGATTAGGTCAGATATAAATATTAGCGATGGGTCCTCTTAAAATTATAAATATTTGTACAAATTTAATATAATAAATATAATAAATATAATATAT
>NW_014569600.1:295979-303332 GCF_001313835.1 Polistes canadensis
ACAAAAAATTTATTATATTAACATAAATAATAATATATATATAAATAAAAATAAAATAAAATAAAAATTTTCTAACGTAAATCGTAGGTTAAGGGGTTAATGGTAAAAATCCAAATTTCACGAATGTTCTTACGAATAAATAAATTCTATTCTCACATGTGCAAAAAAAAAAGTAATAAATAAAAATTGTAGAGAAACCAAATGAATTATTCGAACTAAACCAACCACGTACCCCAACATAGAGAAACTGACGCTAATTCAATGAAAGAAAAAAAAAATAAAATAAAATAAAAGAAAAAAGATTATTTTTAATCTAACTAGAGAGGAGAATCCTTATCTCTCTTTCTTTTCGACCGCTCTTAAGGGTTGAAATCGGCCAAAGAATTGTCCTCGTCGTCTCGTAGCTACCCCTCCGGTGTTGGCGTGGCATGGAATATTTAATTAGTTTTTCCACAGGGTAGATGAGGAGTACAGTCTCGCGTCCATAAATGTTAATTGCAGATGAAGTGGTAATAAGAAGCCTCCAGCCCTTTATAGTAGTTGCTCGTAACATCTTCAAGTAAAGGTGCTTCTTCTTATTCTTCTTCTTCTTCTTCTTCTTCCTCCCTTCTTTCCACTTTTCCTTTTCTCTTGGAAAGGAAGGTAGCCGCCCTTAATTCTTACGGTACTTAACGAACGACCATGGAAAATGTTATTTCGTCGTAACGCTACGTAAACCCACGATAGACACATTCTTTCCTCGTTATGACTTTGTTCTCTCTATTTTTCTCTTTTTCTCTTTCTGCAATAATATCATCGTCCCTTTAAATTTTCTTAACGCAGGCAGAAATGAAGAATTTTTTTTTTTTAAATTTCTTTCTCACCACTTATTTAACTTTTCTTTTGATGCATCTCGTAATTAATAATTAAGATATTATTGATATTCTATTAGTAACATTTAAACGCTGTTAGTATTTATTGATTGGTAGTATTAAATAGTAATAATAATATCATCCCATTAATTTTCTTAGACTATTTTTCAATTTTTTTTCTTTCTTTTTTTCTGTTTATAAATTTGTTTTGATTTAAATTTTATCGTATTCATTACGTTTTATTATTTTGATAACGAATGAATGAATGGTACATTATTGTATTGTCTTACAATTAGGTTTTTGAAATATTATATTTTGTTTAATTAAATATAATTATTAACCATTTGACAATGTCATAAGTTTTAATTTTACTTCCTCATCGCAAATATGGTCCCATATCGTAATAACGAAATTCGAATTCAAATTCAAATCGATCGATATTTTGTACGCGTCCGTTTAATTTCGCGTAATGTTTTAAGTATGAAAATGATTAACTGTTAACGTGGTTTTTTATTAAAAAAAAATAAAAAAAAAAGTAAATTCTTTTTTCGTTCATATCCGTTGTTTTCGTGTGTGTGTGTATGTGCGTGTTGAGTAGGTACCCATCGATTACCATATTTTTTATTATTACATTTTTATTCCTTTTTTAGCGAGGTTTTTTTTCTATATATATGGTTATAACACGTGAATATCATGAATAGCTCATGAAAATATTATTTAAATATATTATCGATTTATGCGAGATCGATGGTGTCGTGGCCAGGGTTCAATCTCTCTGGATAAATTCGAGCATCGATACGTCGATAAATAAATATCGTCCAAATATTTTCAAACTAAATAATTAATATTATGAAAAAAAAAGAATAAAAAAGAAAATATAATCTAGATAAAAATATTATACTCGGGGGTAGGTATGGAAAAAAAAAGCACAGATTTTTTAACGCCACTGGACTTCGATCATGAGCGTTCGAAAATTTAAATCCCCCTTCTCCAAAAAAAAAAGAAAAAATACATCCAACGCGTTAAAAACCATCTCGATGTTTTATATTTAACAAAATTACCTATTACAAATTAACGATCGCGTTAATAAACAATATTTAAGTATATCACTGGAATAAAAAAAAAAAAGAAACATTTTCCTCCCACCCTTACGAAAAAATATCGTAAATTCCATAATTCTCGTCTTTCATCGAGAAAATATTTATTGTTAGTTTTGTTTGAGTGTTCAAATATAACGGATTAAGAGATAACGAAGCTTAGATGTTTAGTTTTTCGAATATTACAAGAATGTATGTCGGGCTCAAATTAAAAAAAGACGCTGAACTTTAGAGATTAAGTTGCTGAAGAAGTCCCAATAAAGTCCAAAAACGTCCAATTAATCAAAACTAAGTTCTAGTTCTTTTTAATATCAAAATTCCCTACGATACTTATTTATTAATAATTTTTTGTTAATATAATTTTGTAGTAGAAAAATAGAAAAATAAAAAAATAAAAAAATAAGTATCCAATTTCTGGGGGGTATACATATATTATATAAAAAATAAAAAAAAAAAACGCGTATCAACACTCTATGATTCTCGTTATGCTCGTTAAACGGACAACGAACTTCTTATGGTGCCACGAGTTAAATCGTTTAGATTAAAAATCAAATCTCTTTCTCTCTCTCTCTTTCTCTTTCCATCTTTTTCTGTAGGGTGGAAACTTTCTTTTAGTGGGATCGGAAAAGTGTGCGAAAGAAGATCGTTTGATGCCGTTTGTAGGATGAGGAAAACGTCGAGAAAAATCAGCGACGGTAAACGATACGAGGGTGCGAGGTCACAGTTGGGGAAGGGGGCGGTGGCGAAAAGAGACGGGGGTGAAGTTGAGGGTATGGGGTAGGGGGGACGGGGACGGGGACGGGGTTTGAGGTGATACTAGCTAAATCGGGCGACGAAGGCGGAAAGAAAAAGAAAATGAAAAAGAAAAAAGGAAAAAGGAACAAGATAGAAAGAGAAGGATAGTTTAGAGGGGTCTGGGTAGTGTGGGGGTTGGGGTGAGGGTGGGGGTGGCACCAAAGGCAGAAAGAACGGAATTTAATTAAGTAAAATTACTGTCGCCCCCGTAGAGGCGAGAAGAAACAGGGCGACGAAAATCGGCCAAAAAAGGTGGCCGTGCCCACCAGCCAAGACGTTTCTTCCATCTTTAGTCTCTTCTTCCTTCTCGTGCTTGTCTTTAAGAGTTTTCGGGTGGTGAAGTGGGGTGGGGGGATAGTAGGATAAAGGAAAGAGAGGGGTGATTGTGTGTTAGTTGTAATGATCTCGTTCACCCTCTTCTACTGATAAAAACGGACTAACTGAAAGTTAACGAATTTTATTATATCTTTGTTTTTTTTTTTTTTTTAGATGCGTTTGTAATTATTTTATTCGTTTTTTTGTTTAGTTTAACTCTTATTTTTAATTGATTTTTCTGCGACGGACCAATTTGTTATTGTATTGAAATTTTTGTGTATAATTTTTAACGCCCATATCTCATTTGTGTTGATATATTTTGATTTAAACACGTGGACAGGTTGTCAACATTTTTGTCACACATTTTTTTGAAATTTTATATACTATTTATATCATAAATGGAATATATTTTTATGTTATACATAAGTAATATTAAAATTATATGATTTTTCGAATACGTGTTATTGGATCTGCTGTGATTGAAATAAATATACATGAAGTTTTGATAAGTTTATAAAAAGTTAAAGGTTTTGATTTAAAAAACAATATATAAAGATCATTTTGATTAATGTTATTCAATTAATTTACTTGTCACATCTCGTTGAACTTTTTCGACGCGATATATTTTTTTATTTGATGAAGAAGAAAAAGAAGAAAAATGAAATCGTTCGAGAAGATAAGAAAATTTGATAATACTTTCTAAGGATAACGATATAATTCGTTAGATGTTACTAGCGTAAAAATGACACACGTAGACGAAAATTCCACACCGTAAAGATAAAAGATATTTTGTCTCGCTTAAAAAATAAGACACCAACATGCGTTCCTACGTTCTTACGTTCCTACATTCTAACGTTCTTTCGTTCCATCGTCCCTGTATCCATGCAATCACACCTAACGGTCGTTTACGCCGCGTTTATGAAAAATAATATCTTTTCCTCCTAACTATCATCCTCGAAGATCCTTCTCCTTTTCCTGAGATTATCTTCCTTACAGGATCGTCGTTTTCTTCTTCTTCTTCTTCTTCTTCTCATCTTTTTGTTTTCCTTTTTATACTTCTTTTTTTTTGCGTCTATGAGGAAATGAATTGGTACGTGTGTGTAAAATATTAAAACTATTCACCAATCTGTCGGGTTAACGAAAATGATTAATTTTTGATCGTATTCGTAAAGTAATCAATATGAGACTCTGATTTATTCTCTATTGTTGATAAAAATGATTTTTATTTAATTTTTATTAATATTTTAAACTTACTCACGTGTATTCCTACCGTGAGTGGTTAAATGATTACTTACATAAAAAATAACATATATCTTGATATGATAATGAAATTTGTAGCCAATTGAATAACGAAGAAAACATTGTCTTTTATTTATAAATTAATAATATGAACATTTTTTTATGCACCTAACGTACATATTTCAAAATATATAATTTTTTCGCTATTGACAAAACTATAGTAGGACGAATTGAAAATCATCAGATATCCGAATATATTAAAGTTATTTATTATAATTTATAAAGTTAAAGTTCGTGTCAAATATTTTTATCTAATTTATATGAAAAATTGTAGATTTACAAGATTAACTTCGTCGAAATAGTCATTTCTCAAAATTTTAAATAACACGAATACTCTCCGAATGAAAATATTATTAAACTTTAGTATCTTTTTAAATTTAATTTTACGCATCATCGGTCACAATATTCCAATATAATCTATCCGTCCATTGAAAAATATTTCTTATAAAATTATTAAAAAAAAAATAATAATAATCTATTATCACAAAATATTATTTTATATATATGAAAGATATAAAAAAATCATTATAATAAATACTTTCGTAAAATAAATAACAATTAATAGTATAAAATCGTACACTACAAATTATACAATTACAATCAATAAAATCACTTAAATTTTTCATTGACGAAATGTTACTTAAAAAAAAACAAAAAGAAAAGAAACAGAACAAAAAAACCAAAAACTTTAATAATCTCTCATTTTATTTCACTTCATTTTATTTTATTTTATTCGAATGATTAAAATCACGCGATAAGAATAAAAAATTATTTTTCAATTGGTTTATAAACAGTCTTTGAACTCATTCAAATATAATAACTACGTATGTATGTGTGTATGAATAACACACATAAAGATATATAAAACGTGTGGCATCGTTTAAATTATCTCTATCCTTTATATTCCTTTCCCTTTCTACGTCATGCAACACTTCGGTAGAGTCCTCAAGGGAACAGACTGTTGACATACAAGGGTAGACACTGTGGTGGCTGTAAACGCACTGTAATCAAGGCATTCGCTTGCCCTATTCGCTGGACAACTCTCGTGTAACCTTATACGTTAACGTGAGAGAGTGAGAGTGAGAGAATGAGAGAAAGAGAGAGTGAGAATACGCACGAGCGCATGGAAAACGTTCTAATTTACGTTTATCGTGATAGAACGTTTCTACGAAAAGGGTTGACAAATTCCCAACGCTTATAATCTTTTTTCATTCTTTTATGTCAATGAATATAAAAAAAATCGAAAAAAATGTAAATTAAAAAAAATCAAAAAGAATAATAATAATAAATAAATAAATAAAAATAGAACGAGTGTCAAATAATAATAAATGAATAAATAAATAAAAATAGAACAAGTGTCAAATAATCCAATATGATAATATTGATTTTAATTTTGAAATCGTATTAATTTATTTAGACCCCTGTTATATATCAAGATGAAAATAAAACATCCTGTATANTAATAATAATAATAATAATAATAATAATAATAATAATAATAATAATAATAATAATAATAATCAAAGGAGAACGCGGATACCACTCGAAACAGAATACACGTATACGTATACATGTATACATATTCATACGTGTAACGTGCACGTATAAAAGGGGGGGTAAACAAAAAAAATCGCATGTAGAAGGATCGGCGGACGTTGTTAACGGAGTTTTAGTCTTCCCTCTATATTTTTCGGAATCGTGCAAATAAAAAATGTAGTCGGATGACGCGTTATATATTTATATATATATATATATATATGTATATGTACGTTTGGACAGATCTACAACCAATTCGCTCTAGCAAAGTTCGACTACGCGTTGCTAATATTTATTAAGTCAACAAAACTCTTTATTGACCCAGCGGCTACGAATTCTTTCTAACCCCCCCACCAGTCCCCCTATCCACATACCCCCTCCCCCTTCGTCCACTACTGTCCGCGGTGATTTTTCATTGCGAAATAAAACTAAAGGGAAGATATAAAATCTGAAGAAAATGAATACAAAAAAAATACGAAATATAAAATAAAGAACAATAAATGCAAACGCGAATAAAACAACCAACGACAATAATGAAACAAAAAAAAAGAAGAAGAGAAATAAAAAAAGGGAAAAAATAATAAATAAAGGACGAGAAACTATACGAAAAAAAAAAAAATCCAAACGTGGTCAGAGACTCAGGATACGAATGCGTTGTTGCAACAATTTGTAAGCATCAAGTGTGGAAATATGTATATATATATATATATATTTATATATATGTATTGCTATCAATTATCCACGAAAAGAGAGAAAGAGAGAAAGAGAGTGAGAGAGAGAGTGAGAGAGTTTGTAATGAGAAAGAACGTTGGTGGAAACATCTGCCCGTATCACGTGTTTTCCAATTGGAATAATGGATAATAAAGTCACGTATAAAAGCGTCATGTGCATTAACGTTTTCGAGCAATAAACACGCGTCTTCGCGTTTTTTCGAATATTATCGATTGGCGGGAAAATTTCGAATGAATGTAAATAAATACGTTCAATCGTTTTCTCTCGAACATCCGATCATAATCATCATCATCATCAACCCCTCCACCCTCCCCCCACTCCACACCGCCACCACATTTTTCTCTTCCTATCCCCACACTGCTTTTGATTTATTCCATAAATATGTTACGCGTTTACGTGTAATATAAATATTAAGTAAAAATTAAAAAGGGGAGTGGGGTGTCGCGAAATTTAAACGATTTGTTTCGAATAATCGACGAAAGTTATATATTATTACGTTTGTTATTTTCTACAACAACAACAATATCTAAAATCTTTCATTATCTTTTCTTTTCTTCTTCATAAATATATTAAAAATATATATATGTGAGCCGTTTATTTTGAAAGTGGCATAAATCACTTTTTTTTTTTTTTTTAAAATATTCCTAGTAATTACATACGAACAGTTTTTTATTATTTCGATTTTTTTTTTAAAAGTAACTTATGCCATTTTCAAAATAAACGGCTCA
>NW_014569600.1:303345-318341 GCF_001313835.1 Polistes canadensis
GAAAGTTATATATTATTACGTTTGTTATTTTCTACAACAACAACAATATCTAAAATCTTTCATTATCTTTTCTTTTCTTCTTCATAAATATATTATATTAAATTATATATGAGCCGTTTATTTTGAAAGTGGTATAAGTCACTTTTTTTTTTTTTTTTATTGAAAATGAAAAGATACCGTTCAATTTTAATTAGTGTTGCCATTAACTCGATTTTTTTTGAAAAAGTAACTTATGCCATTTTCAAAATAAACGGCTCATATATAAATACAATTTGTTTGATATACGATAATTAATAATAAAAAAGCGAGAAATCTAAAAGAAAAAGAAAGAGAGAGAGAGAGAGAGAGAGAGAAAATAAAAGAATCATTCAAAATAATTCAATTAAAATTCGTCTTTTCCATAGACAAATTAAATTCATGGTAATAAAAGAATTGACCTAATCACGAAGTAACCTCAACTATTTATCAGAGAAAGAGAAATATGGAGAAAGAAAGAAAGAAAAAGAGAAAGAGAGATAGAGAACGATGTGAGAACGATGGGGGTGAGGTTAGAGGGAGATGGGGAATGAAAGGGAGAAATTGAGGTGGTGGTAACGGGGTGTTGTTGCGTTCAATCGGAGAGGGTAAGAGTAGGTTCTGCGGATTCGGAGGGTGGAGGGAAGGGGGTTTGAATGTGCGAGGACCACTGGCACGATGCTGCTGGTTACGGAGGACAATCCGTGTAAAGCCCCTCGCACACGATAAGCGTCCCGATAACGGAAGCCCGTTTCCTGTCGCGTTCTCACGTACACATACGTAACACACGCAACAACATCTATACACGTATTATACGCACAAATAACTATATACATGGGATACACACACAGCTGGACATAAACACGAACATATCTAGTATACACATACACATACACACACACATATGGGGGTGTTCAAACTCACCCTCGATCCTCCGACCTATGACCCTTGAACAACGTGTCTTCCCATCCTTTTCTAACCACAGACACTTTCTATAATATCCCTTTTTTCTTTGTCTATTTCCTTCTTATCAAACTTTAGTCTCATGTTAGGTCCGGATGGGGGGTAGAATGAAGAAGGGGGTGGGGGGTTAGGGGACCAACGGGGCTGATTTAAATTTTCAACGATTTTCTTTAAAATCAGGCAAACAGGGGATCGGTAGAAAGATCAGAAATTGGTTGCGGGGTCGGGGGAAAGGATACGTTTCTCTATTTAGTTTAGGAAAAACGAGAGAGAGAAAGAGAGAGAGAGAGAGAGAGAGAGAGAGAGAGAGAGAGAGAGAATACCGAGAACGAACCCTCGGTTTTGGAATACCGAAAAGATAGCGCTGACGGATTGGGGGCTCGAATGGCGATTGTGATGGTGGTCCTCCCACTCGTGGTGGTGGTAGTGGTGACGGCCCGTGTGAGTATACTGGGGGTTGGGGAGGGGAGAGGGAACTGTTTAGAGATTTTCCAAATGATAACGGGTCTCGTATGGGGACCCCCCTCAGAACCTTGTTGTGTACTTCTACGTCGTGTTATATACACGCACTATGTGTTGTACCAACTATGATGCTGTGTTTTGATGTTAAATCCACGAACCTGGAATACACGCACTGGGAAGCGTTTCCTTCCATTTTATCAGGATTTTCGGTCTTTTCTCCTTGTTTTTTTTTCTTTTGGCTTTTCCTTCTTCTCTTCTCACTCTCTTTTCGATTAATATCTTCGTCATTCGTTAACTACTCTGCTATTCTGGTTAGAATTCGTTAAGTTTTTATATTATTTTAATTATTATATAAATTTTGTTTGGTTTTGTTTTGGTTTTTTTGTTTTAATACAAATTTTATAACGAGACTTTTATAATTATTTTTTTGGTTAAGAGTTTCGTTACGATATAGAATAATATTGATTCGATTGTTATACTTTTGTGTTAAAAAATTGAATTTATTATATAAAATGTAAAATGATGGTAGAATATGAGATGCAAATTTTCTTTTTTTCCCCGATAGGATTTTCCATAGCGGGGAAATGTTTTTCTTGTTTCTTTTTTTTTTTTTTTCCTCGAATTCCCCTGTTATTCCTCTGACACTATCAACGTCATCGTTGTTCTTGTTATTGTTGTTGTATCGTTTCACACATACACACTCTCTCTTTCTCTCTCTCTCTTTTTCTCAACGATTTACAGATTTATTCGCGACGTTATCGCACGTTTCTTCCTAACTCTCGACATTTTAACCGGTCGATCTATCTCTCGTCGTTTGTTATCGATAATCTCCCGGTGAAATAAAAACAAAAAAAAAAAGAAGCAAAAAAAAGAGTTCCATTCTTTATGGAAAAAGGCCGATTCTTTCGACTTTTTTGAGACGCATTTGTATTCCTTCCTTTTTCGATTGTTTTTCATCGTTTTACCTTGTTAACCAATCAGCGCCAATGAAAGATGCGTTTACTCGTTACCGAATGATAATTCAATACCCGTTTTCCTGACAAAATAATAATAATAAATCCAAATTTATAGGATAATGATTGTAATTCGAATGAAAAAGAAAAAAAAAGAAACATTTAAAATGACAAAATTATTAATAATTGATCGTGTAGTTTAATTTATTAATATATTGCAGTTATTTACGTTAAAAAGAATAAATTTTCCTTATGTTTACGATTATTTATATTATATATTTCATCTGTCAAAAATATATAACATACGGATTTATAAATTAAATAATAAAATAAATTTTTGTCCATTTCTTTTTTGCTTCTTTTTGTTTTTTTTCCGCCCCCTCCCGTTGTTGATTTAATCCACTGTCATAATAATCGGCCCCATATAATATATCTTTTTCGTTCTTATTAAAAAAGAAATATGTTATAATATTTTTTCATTAATTTATATTCGACGCTACACACAATTTTTCATTCGAATTAATTTCACACGCGCGTGTTCGCGTTCAACGAAAATGTGTATCCGTTCGATTTAATTGATTTAATTAGATATAAATAAAAAAAAGACAAAAAATGATCATCCCGATATTCCTAAGTTTCTGTTATAATTTTCTCTATGCTTGCCTATTCGTTCTTTTTTTTTTTTTTATTAAAACGAGGGGTACAGTAAGCACACTGCTATTTGTAATCGACTACAACGAATAAGTAAAAAAAAAAAAAAAAAACACCCAGTGGTTTGCGTTCTAAGATATTACGTGGTTACCCGGAGTGACAAACGATTATTTTCTTTTTTTTTTTTCCTTCTTTTCTTACCAACCCACGTCTCACGTGAGCTTTTAGAACAAGAAAAAAAGGAAAAGAGGAGAGAAACTAGACGATAGGGGAAAACGGGGTTGGATCGCGACGCGCGTGAGGAGGGGGCCAAGGATTTAGTAGGACGAAAGAATTTCTCAATTTCGTTGTTCTTCGTAAATCCTTGAAAAGAAAGTCCACGGTAGACGTTTGTGTTCGTATTTTTAAATAATATTAACTAATACGTACTTCATTGAACAATCAACTAAACTAATAATCTGATTAACGATAATTATACGAATACGTATAAAAAGACAAAAAATAATATAATAATAATAATAATAGAATAGGATGGGGCTGGATAAAATTAGGATTGCTAGAATTCATAGATTTGAACTCAAGCAACCAAGCAAGTATAGGACGAATAATACAAGTAGAGAGAACCCTGACTGCACACACACACAGTTGAATGAGAACGTTCTATCCACGTACGTGCGTAGCCTCTGTACCAACGTAGCAATATGGAAGATCATATGTCATGCGGGGATAGGAGAGGGTGGGAGGAGAGGGCGTTCGTAAAAGGGATGAGGAGGAAGGTGAAGGGTAGAGTAGCGAGGACGGGGCAAAGGTACACGAACAAACGACCACCAACTTGAATTCTCTACCACCCTCGCGTCCGTTTCATGCGACAACGCGTAGATCAAAACGAGAGAGAGAGAGAGAGAGAGAGAGAGAGAAAGAATGAATACAAGAGAGAAAGAGAGAGAGAGAGAGAGAGGAATACAACGAGCATGTAAACACCGTGAACGAGTATACACACGTACATAAATGTACGTACACATTCACAAAACCGAGAAAGATAGAAAGAGAGAGAAAAAGGGGTGTAGGTGGGGGGGCGTAGGGGTACGGAGAGGGTCGAACACGGTCGCGAGGTGAGATTGAATTCCTGCAAACGGCGATGTAACGCCTGCGGAAACGAATGAGGCAAATAAAATAAATAGTAAGGGCTTTCCGCGGGAACGTACACCGTGTGTCTCGTACGTGCCCGTGTGAATGCGCAAGTCTCTCTATCTCTCAATTTCTCTCTTTCTCTCCCTCTTACTAGTACGTTCCCATGTGGGTGTTGTGTTATACTCTGTGTGTCCGTTCGTTCATTCGTGCACGGTGTGGCTTATTAATCTGACGGCTAAAGCGATAAAGCGGCTGCCCACGCGACAGCCGCGATAGTACTTCATACTTGTCGTCCGATACTCTCTCTCTCTTTCTCTCTTTCTCTATATCTATCTCTATATCTATCCTTTGTTTTACTCTCTCACTTACTAACTCGTATATACGTGCGTGCACAACACTCATATCCAACCTTCTTCTTTCCCCTATCCTTCCGACTTTTTTTTTCCTATGAAAACTTTCGTAAGAATAAAAAGAAGAAAAAAGGAAGTTACCGATTATCGATAGAAATGATGATGGATATTGTTATCTTTTTATATAATGTAAGGGGATGATACTTTTCGTATTACGTCAATTTAAATCTATGTTAGCTCGATATATATATATATTTTGTGCAATTATTTTTATCAAAATATTATTATTAATTATACGTCTTAGCTACTATTGTTTTTTTTTTTTTAAATAATTAAATCACGTTCTACGCGCGTATGCTCTTGTCGCGTGAAATATAACAAAATTATTATTATTATTTATATATTAAAGACAAATTTTGAAATTATTGTAAGAATATATTAAAAAATGTCAATATATTATTACGGTTGTGTATTTCTTTGTATACAATGAAAAAAAATCTAAATTCCTTTATTTCTCATTTCGTTTCACTTATTTTCTTTTTTCTTTTCTCTAATATACTCGTCAGTCTTCGATTAACAATTCCAATTTATATATACAAAATTATAATAATAATAATCAATCATGTTATTATCGAGTATCAACATTATATCACGTAGTTCAAACTTTATTCATAAAATTAAGAAAAAAAATGAGAGAACAAAATGTTGTTTCTAACGCGTTACTACGAACTATTACTACACTTTTTCTTAACCCCACGTCGTTCTTTCAACTTTGTAAAGAAAAACTTGTCTTGAAAAGTATCTCCCTTTCAAGAGAGAGAGAGAGAGAGAGAGAGAGAGAGAGAGAGAGAGAGAGAGAGAGATGGCAAAATTTCGGTGGCAGGAAGAGGTTCAGGAGGAGGAGGAGGAAGAGGATGAGGAGGATGAGGAGGAGGAGGAGGTCGTTGGTGGGTTACTATAAAGCGCATAGCGCAAGTCAACCGTAGCTGAGACTCTTTGTTCGGGTAACAATATAAGGGTGAATCGCGGTCGGGAATTGTTTGGCTCGCTCTGGTCCACGAGGGTGGGTAGGAGGGAGGGAGGGGGTGGGATGTGGGGTGTACAAGGGTGGGTACTGGTAGCGAGGGTTTGTGGGATGAGTGGTATATGAGGGACGGGGTGGGGTGGGGGGGGGTCACGGGTGGAGGGATGATTCCACCATTTATTACAACGACATACCTCTCTGATAATACTACGAATACGACTGCTAACTGGAATGCTGTAGTCGTTCCTCCTACACTATCATCGTCCCTCCCTTTCTCCTCCTCCCTCCCCCCTCTTCACTCTTTCCCTATCTCTTTCTATAATTCCTAACAAAACAAGAATACTTACGAGCAATACGGAAAACGGGAATAACGATATACATATTTCATAAGACTCCCATTTACTACGAAACACCGCAATTCTAATTCTTTATTTATTTTTTTCTTTCTTTCTTTCTCTTTCTTTCTCTCTCTCTTTATATATATATATATATATATTTGTAATGAGAAATGAAGTAATTAACAAGCGAAATGGTGATGTTGATGACTTCGAGTATGTTACTCTAGGAGTAACGAAGGTGTTAACGAGTTAACCGATGTTCTCTTGCCATGGTTATTCGAGCGACACGTAAATTACGGGATGGCTGGCTGGTATCGAGAGTCCAAATCGAAGATAGAACGATAGGATCCTCAGGGTAATAGACCGGGGCTATTATCGTCGTTGCATTAACTTCCGGAGTCCGGCTCGTAACGGTCCGGACGCTAAAATCACCGTTCGAAGAGGACATCGTAGTATGAGAGAGAGAGAAAGAGAGAGGGAGAGGGAGAGGGAGAGGAGGGAGAGGGGGAGGATGTTGAAGGGGGTTTCAGGAAGAGGGTGGTTGGGGGTGGGAAGGGGGAGAAGGCAGGTGGAGTAGGTGGCGACGGTTGAAGTAGAACGGGGTCAGGATAGGCGGAGGTGGGGTGGGGGTGGGAATGGGGGAGGAGGTAAACTGTCAGGCAGCAGCACCATGGTATCATCAGCTGTTACCTGGTCGGCCATTAGCGATAAATTGACAGGCAAACACGGAATTGATTTTAGCACCGCAAAACTCGGTTTCTGCGGTGTCTCGCCACCCACACTTAACCGTTCGGCGTTTGGTTTCCGCGGAACGGGAGTGCAAAGGGGATTTCGGCTGGGCTCGGTCTAACGAATCGATGTAAACGCGGATGACAGAGCCCAAAAGCCGGAGACAAATTGTTTTCTCTCCTTCTCTATGAATCTATCTCTCTTTCTCTCTCTCTCTCTCTCTCTCTCTCTCTCTCTTTGTATGTCTATGTATGTATGTATACATATGAGGTATATATATGTGTGTGTGTTAATATTCGTTACCTAAATCTTTGGGAATCTAAATCATTCGGTTTTGTACGTAAACTATCACGTTAATTTTCTTCACTTTTGTTTTCAATTGTGATGCTTTCTTATCTGAAATCTACGTGGATATATTATTATTGTTACGAACTTTAATTTATATAAAAAAAAAGAATAACAAATAAGAGAAAATAACATAAGAAGAAGGAGTCAGAAGAAGAAGAAGGAAAAGATAGGGAATATTCGAAAGGGACAAGAAAAAAAGAAGAAGTGGGGAGGGGGGTAGAGGGAAGATTTACGTCGAGGCATCGGAGAGAGAGATACGATGGAACTCGCGAAAATGGAAAAAGACGTTTTGTTGTCGGACCTAACGCACAATGGTCCCTTGATTTACGCGGATATAAATACCGATCGTTTCTCTCCACCCTAGTCGGTACAAGAGACAACGTCCCTTCCTTCCTTCCCCCATTCCTTTTTTTTCTTCCCCACCCTCTCCCACCCTTACGAAGGAAAGTAAAGAAAAGAAAAGAAAATGGGAAAAAGGAAAATATGTTAGAGAGAAAAAGAAATAGAAATAGTAAGGACAGAACGTACGAACCAACGTTACGAACGAACCAACCAACCAACCAACGAACGAACGAACGAATGAACGAAGGGGAACTCGTACGAAGATGCAATATCACCCCGTTATGACAGGCTCGTATTTTAGTAAGGTGCGGTGCGTCGAGAGAGAAGAAGGGTGAGAGTTCTATTGGCCGCCACCCCCCCAACCCCCATACCCCCATACCCCATCCTCATACTCTTCCTCCCCCATACACCTCCTCCCATCTGAACGGCTTCTCCACGCGTGGCACTCGGATCCCCTCAGCCTCCTCCTCCTCCTCCTCCTCATCCTTCCTCTCTCCCTCCCTCTCCCACCCCCCATTGGCCACCCTCCCCATTGGCGGCCACCACCGGCGCGTATCGTAACGCGAGACCCGTGCGCGCCGCACGGTACACACATCAATCACCGGCATTTTAATATCGGCCAGCGTACAATACCACCAGTGGTATTCCGCAACCTACTACGCCACCACCATCATCCCCCCCAACCCCCCTTTCCACCTCCTTCGTCGCCCGTTACCTCTATCAAGCCTACTACCATTTACCGCACCTCTCCCCCCTCCCTCCGAAAAGCCCGTTCAAAATTTTTGCCCAAACACTCCATCTACTTGCGTACGAAAATATTTTTTTTTCTCGGAAAATCACCCTGTTTTTTTTTTTTTATATGTATATATAAGAAAATTCTTGCAATTTGTTACGCTTTTATTCCGATTCTTATCCTTTTTTTGATTGATCTTATTTAATATTCTTTTTTTTTTTGTTCCTTATACTCGTTCTTCGAGAAATTGTCGAGTAATCTTGTTTTATTGGTTGTGTGTGTGTGTGTGTGTGTGTGTTTAAATTATTTTTAGAATGTTGCTATTAATTCGACGTACGTAGTTTTATTCTTCGGTTTTTTTTGTATTACAAACGTCGAGTAATTTTCTCGAATTCGATGTAATGATTCGTTGTTTAATTTGACAAACTTTTATATCTACCAGAATTCTTATTTCCCCATACGAGAAATATTCTTAAATTTTTCGTCGTAAATTATAACAACCTCTGTACTCTTATATCTACTATTTTTATTTTACATTTTCAACAGGTGTTATATATTTTCTTTATTGATTTATACATAAACGTCGTTAATTCGAAATATCCCAAGGCCAACATTATTCGGTGCTACCCTTATCCCCTCTTTATTTCAAATCATCGATTAATTCTTTTTGTTTTTTTCAACCGATAAATCATTTCGCTACTCTCGCAAACTTTTCGAATATCATTATTACTATTATTTACTATTTCTTAATATAAAAATTCTTCTAATTCAAAATATCTAAAAAAGAAGAAGAAATAATTCATTGATTTCCTTCCACTATTTATCTCAATCATTATCGATCAACTTTCCCATTGACTCGAATGATTAATTTGTGTTTGTCGTTCAAAAGAATCCTCTTCTTTTTTTTTTTCTTCTTCATCAATTGGTTATACCGATCATCCGACATTCAGGACCGGTGATCAAGTTTTCCGTCATATTCCAGCAATCTCCCTCTGCCCCCTTCACAACGTCCCCTACCCCAAACAACCCTCCTCCCACTCATTCCTCCTGCATCCCACGTTGCCTCTTTTCATCGAGTCGAGGCATTTAATGCGCCACCGCAATTACGGAAATCGCTGCTGAAATGTGCATCGATTAGATACGAAAGAGAGAGAGAGTGAGAGAGAGAGAGATAGGGATAGGTTTTGTATGTGTGTATGTTTGTATGTAGAAGAGAGGGTGAACATCGCGTTGTGTTTCGGCCCCTCGACGAGTCCCGGAAAACTGGAGTATGGGTTCGTGGCAAGAGGGGGTGGGTGAGAAGGAGGTGGAGGAGGAGGAGGGGTTGTGTGATTCCGTGTTGTGTTGGCTTCGAATTTACGAACCGCGACAATTTCGTGATTCAGATTTTCGATCCGATATCGAAAGTTTATCGCGAAGATTTGAACGTTGTTACTTTATGATAAGGTATTACAGGAAACTTGGACATAAAAAAGAAGTAGAACTTAATTTAACTAAGTTGGACGTTTCGTTCCTTTATTGGGACTTATTCAGCAACTGAAAATTTTATTATTATTTCTTATATTACGACATACATGAGGCTCATACAATATATAATTTTTTACATGTTACCTTAATCTTTACAATTCAGCGTCTTTTTTCATTGTGTAGACATACATTTTTCTTTATATTATTTAATCAGTTATATCTCTCGTCCAAAATTATAATCCTTAATGATAAAATATCACAGTGAACTTGGACATAAAAAAGAAGTAGATTGGTTAGAGATGGTTGTTACTTTACTTTGCAAAATTTTCCCGATTGAGAGTCCAGATGAACGATTAACGAAAGATAAAGGAAAGTAAAAGGGCAAAAGGGAAAGGAAGGGTGGATGTTAGTAACCAGAATGAGATAGAGAAAGATAAATATATATATATTATATAAAAAGATAGAGAGAGAGAAAGATACAGTTCGAATAAAAAGTTAGTGAGAATGCACGAGTGAAACCAGAACGGAAACTGAGAAGGGTATTGTGGGTGGGGGAGGGGAGTCGTTTGTAGAGGTAGGGTTTTTAGTAGATGGTTGGAAAAGTATGGTAAAAAAAGAAAAAAATAGAAAAAAGAAATTGTTTGGGCAAAAATATTGAAACATTTTTCGAGAGCTTGCGAATCGTGTGTGATGTGTGTATGTGTGTGTGTGTGTGTGTTGCGCCATCGATCCTGTTCGATATGCCAAAGTCGAGATACGCGCGCGCGCGTGCTCACGCTTTGCCCTTTTTTATTTGTTCTTTGAAAATAGTCGCGTAGTGGGTACTACGTATACGTAAAGATAGATACATAGGGTTATATACGTATGTAGAATATATAAATATATATATATGTATATGTATACGCGCATATATAACTATGTATGTTTTGAACGTAACTATAATATTTGGCACGCGTATAAATATATATATGCATGTGTATGTGTGTGTGTGTGTGCGTGGATAGGTGAACGTGTAAAAGTGTATGATGCGTATGTAGTTATATACCGAAATCGGCAGGTGGAAATTCTCTTTCGAACACGTGCCGCACTCTTTTTCGGCCATGTGACGTAGAGACTGAGAGGATTATTTCTCCATGAAAAACTGATAGGTGCATACTGCAATCGTCCCGTCGGTAGTATCCGTTATTATGTAACGAACGCGATATCTAGGTATTTTATAGTGAATTTCAAACTGTGCTCAGGCTTTTTCGTTCTCTTGTTTTTATTTCTCTCTCTGTCTCTCTCTCTCTGTCTCTATCTATATATGTATATCTCTTTTTCTCTCGTTGCACTCCCGGGGGGGTTTTTTTTTATACTCTTCCTTTTCCTATGTCTCTCTTTTTTCCCCCTTTTTTTTTTCATTTTTTTTTTTTTCGAAATTAAACCGTACACCGTTTTCAGTATTCGATCTTTATCCTATTATCTTCTCGTATCCACAGGATGAAAAATTCCTATGACTTTGGCAGGGGTGGTGGGAGGAGGGGGTGGGGGAAAGGGGTACGATATTGAAGAGAAGATAAACGATCTTTTTTGTTTTTTTTCCCCTCCTTTTCTATTTTTTTTTTCTCTCTCTCTCCCTCTAGCCTTTTAATTGTTTGTTTTGCTCGCGTGCGCGTGTGGATACGATGGTATGTGTGTAAATTAAAAAAAAAAAGAAAAGAAAGGAAAGAAAAAAAAAGGAAGTTAGTTGGCAATAATCGTTGAATAACAACCAACAACAAAATTCCGTGTAATTCGCATAGAATTTTTAGCAGTCGGGGGGCAGGCGCGGAGGGAAAGGGGAAGAGGGAATTCGTTTTTTGATAGGTTCCAAAACGACGATGATAATATCGAAAATATTTTTTTCGGTTATGCGTGTTGTAATGTCGTAAAAAAAAAAAAAAGTTAACAAAAAAAGTACAACAAGGATAAAGAATATAAAGTGGAATAGAACGATGGGTATGTGAGTGGAAAAAGGGGGGAACGGGTGGTTGGGGGGTGTACGACGAGGAGGAAGATGGTGGATACAGCTGAGTTTGCATCCTATCGAGAATAAAATCGGCACCAGAGTGAGAGAGAAAAAGAGAGAAGTTTGCATAGCCGATCTACGACGTTCAAAAGTAGAGTGAGGGGGGTGGTAAGGGGTAAGGGTAAAAGAGAGATGGGGTTGGAGAAAGGGGGAGTTGGTCGGTCGGTTGGTCGGGGTTTTGAGAGCTGCTGGTAGAAAAGTGGAGTGGAGTGAAGAGGGGTGGGGTGGGGTGGGGGTGGGGGTGCAACAGGAATGGGGATGGATGGATGGATGGATAGATGCTTCTCGTAAAAGCGAGAAACGAGCCGACAAATACAAATTCCTTGTCTTTTTCCCTGAGCTCGGGTTACCACCACCAACTCCAACACCACCCGCATTTGTTGGGGCGTTAGCCAACCCTTCGCCCTTTAACATGTATTTTAAACTTCTTCGCGTATCTCTTCTTCACCCTCGCTCGTTCGTACGTACGTTTTTGGGCCGTGTCAGTGTTTCGATTTTTTTTTTTCTTTTTAAATCTTTCGCGTGATCGATAAAATAAAGGTTTAATTAGTGTTCGTAATAAATATATTTTTGGTTTGTTTTTTTTCTAATACGTGATCGCGTAAATATTTGTTTAAAGAGTATAAAGAAAAGTTTGTCAAATTTGATTTTTTTCGATGATCTCGTAAATACGTTTGGTTTTGAGATTTTAATTCAATGTCATTGTTATATATATCTCGTAATATATAATTTTTTTAATTTTTTTTGCTAGCTTTTGGGATTTCTTCGAGATTTTATAACGTCTATTTTATTTATTATCTGATCGTTTGTGTTTATTTTAAATATGAAATTGTGATTATATTTTCTTTGTTTAGCGATAAAAAAAAATGATGTATCTTTTAATTTTGAGTTTGAACTTCGTAATTGTTTCGATACTGTGACACAATTTTGTTACTGTGACAAATCTTATCGTTAGAATTTTGTAATAAATTTTGTTAAACGTTTTAGATCTCTGTTATATTAATGAATTACCACGAAGACGTGATAATTGTTCCACGAGTGATAATTTATCGTTCAGAGTTTAGAAAAAGATACGTTGGGTTAAAGAAAGTGATTTCCACATAAATTTGATTCCTTCCACTCGTTCTACTAATGACTACGTTATTTTTATATCAACGACGCATTTTTCTTCCTTCCCTTTCGAAAGATTTACAGTAGAAATTTCAATTTTAGGACAAACGTAAAAGGAAGCCTTGCTTGAAACGTTCGTTCAGAATAGAACAAGCTTTCTTTCTTTCTTTCTTTCTTTCTTTCCTTCATTCCTATAGCCCTTTCATTTCGAGTCACGCGAAAGTTTATTTTTGTGCGACGATGAGGAAAACGAATTCGTGACCAAAGCGTTATAAAGATTTTGAACGAGGGAAGTGAGAAAAGGGGAAAAACTACACGAATACTTACGATTCTACATTAGTATCATCGTTCATTAACGCGTAGAGAGAAGATTAGTGTGACAACGTCGGTGAATGATTTATGAGACAACTAGAATCTGATTACGAATTTTTAGAATCATCGGGGATGATTTCCATGCTGTTACTAAAGATTGTTTAAGTTTCATCTGTTTTTTATTTCATTAGAAAGTATTGGAAGAAACATGTAAGTTTATTTAACTCTTCAACAATGATTAAAATAATGATCTAATTGTTAGTAAAGTGTTTTAATTTATACTTGGACTTTAAGATCAAAATCTGAATTTTTGTATTTTTAATTTAGCGTTATTTTTAGATACTGAAAAGTTTAAGGTGGACTAGTATTGGTATTTGTATAAGCATGAATAAACAATAGATTTAGATTTTTTCAAGTTATGTTGAATTATTAAAAATTTGTAATTAATTTTCTCCTTTTTCACAATTTGTCTACTTTTTAAAATCTTAATTTTGTATTTTTTAATGGAACGGTATTTGCAAGCATTTAACTAGTAAAAAACAGTAGAAGTACATGTTTTTCTAAGTCACATTTTGAGGGTATTAATTTCTATAAACTTTTAAACAAATTCTTTTTAGATATACAAAAAAATTAACTGAGACTCCGAAAATCAGTATATTTATAAAAACTTTTATTTCAGTTTAAATATTGTGTTTATTCTCTCCTACTGACACATATAAGTTTCACGTTTCTTTAAAAAAGCACTTAACAGACGAACAATAAATACGAATATTTTTTGAAATCACACGTTGCGGTATAAAAAGCTCTACGTTTTCAATTAAATTTTAGTCTAATGCGTGACAAGTAAAATATTCAAAACAAATAAGATCGACAAATCCGTAAATATATTAAAAAAGAAAAGAATAATTATACTTAACATTAAACTATACAACTTGTCTTATAATTTATAAAAACGTGCATAAAATATGCATTATTAATTTCCAAATAATAAAAAAAAGGAAATATATATTTTCTTCCCAATCCAATTGACCAAAAAAAAAAATAAAATCACATTACTATATCAACTAACAATAAATCTACTAAAATACCAAATCAACTATATTATAACAAATCAACTCACGATAGAAGAAACAAGTGTAAAAACTTATAGTATTGATATATGAGCCGTTTATTTTGAAAATGGCATAAGTCACTTTTTCTTTTTTTTTATTGAATATGAAAAGATACCGTTCAGTTGTAATTATTGTTGCCATTAACTCGATTTTTTTTTGAAAAAGTGACTTATACTACTTTCAAAATAAACGGCTTATACTTAAAAATTATTTTAAAATCATATTATAAATTAATAATTAAAAGAGAGTTCAAAAGAGAGAGAGAGAGAGAGAGAGAGAGAGAGAGAGAGAGGAGAAAATAAATGTCAAAATTAAAGATGACGACTACGACGAATTCGCCTAATCGTATTTCCGTCATAGACAAGTGTCAACTAGTCCGTACGTGTCGTCAACGTTCTCACTATTATCCGCAATAACGATCGTGTATCGTGTTTTCGACATTTCAAATTCGCTTCTAGGATGATGATGATGATGGTGGTAGTGGTAATGGTGGTGGTGCTTGCTCGTGTGACTACTAGGTGATATGAATGTTCTCGCGTGCGCGCGCGCGTGATCCCACACACGGCAAACCGGTGTGATACTTTCGCGCAAAAGCTTTCGTCGAAATATAATCCAGACCGAGCTAGAATTACATCGACCGAACGAAACGCGCCACGCCAAGCGGATATTTCAATTGACAACGTTGCGTCCCGTTCTAGAGCGCTTATGAACCGATACGATACGATACGATACGATACGATACGATACGGTACGGTACTGTACGGTACGATACGATACGGCTTTGCGCATCCGGATACGCCAGTTGACCTCTCTGTCCCTTTTCTTTTTTTCCTTTTTCCTTTTTCAACCCTTTTATCCTCCCATTTTTAATTATTTCGTTACTTTTTTCCGCTTTTTTTCCGTTTTTTT
>NW_014569600.1:319281-361082 GCF_001313835.1 Polistes canadensis
TTTTTTGATGTCCAAATTCCCTTTGATACTTTCTTATTAAGAATTTTATTTTTGGACGAGAGAAACAACTGTGATTAAATAAAAAAAAAAAACTTTATCTATACTTATATAGAAAGAAAACAAATCGATCATCGAATAAGAAAAAAAAGAAAAAGTAATAAATAGAAAAGGAAAGTGTGTACTATTTACAATATTACGAAAATATTGAAATACCCGAGGTGTTCATTCGTAGGTTGAACAACAAGCGCGTGTCGTTTCGGAATAGCGAATAAATGTCAACCCGATCGGCCGATAAAACGACATCGTGACAACGATCTTGCGGGCGGACAAGTGTTCATCGTCGTTGAAACGGAATCTCCGACAAAGGGTGAAAAAAAACATACACACCTATGCACATACATACATACATACATACATACACACAAACACACACAAAATGGATAGTACGGGAGAAAAATAGAGAGAAATAGAAAGAGAAAGAGAAAGAAGCAAATAGAAAGAAGAGAAAGAGAGAGAGAGAGAGTGTGTATGTGTGCGTGTGTGAAAGATAGAGAGAGAAAGAAAGAGAGAGATAGAAACATGACGAACGCGTTGTCGCGTTCGCTAAGCTTCATTCCCATGGACAGAGGGAGAACACGTTGGATTATCCGACAGGAATATCATTTTATTCGACGTTGAACTCATACCGGAATACATTTGTTATTAATTAATAAAAGCCGGCGGTCGGTCTGGCACACAGAGCTATCGGATTTAAAGCTCCACATATCTCTCTCTCTCTCTTTCTCTTTATATCTATCCATCTATCTATCTATACATCTCTCTCACTCTTTCCCATCTCATCCACGCGAACGCGAGTGTTCTCTTTCTCTCTCTCTCTCTCTCTCTTTCACTCTTTCACTCACTCACTGACTCGTTGCGTGTCTCCTCTTTCATCCTACCCCCCCCACCCCCTCCCTCGTTTGGGTCCGTCCACACTTTCTGTCACTCACTCGTATGCTCATTCCACGTTTCTCTGACATATGTGCGAACGCTGATTGACCCACGAGTGATCGTTCGGCCGTGAACGCAAACGGATGGCTTGGTTGGTTGCTTGCTTGGTTGGTTGGTTGGTTGGTTGCTTGGTTGCTTGCTTGCTTGCTTGCTTGCTCATTTTGCACCCACAATGGAAAATTCGAATTTTCACTTTTTCATCGTCCACGGTAATTTCGAGGCTACTTTTTTTTCCACCCGTCTCTTTCTATATTTCTACATCCCCCCCCCTTCTCCCCATTCACCTCTTTTTTTTTTCTACTACAGTTCGTTCGTTGGTTGGTTGGTTGGTTGGTTCGTAGCGTTCCGTTTCGTTCCGTTCATTCGTTAGCTAGTTCGTTTCGATTCGCATACATGTATCTATTTGAAAAACTTCTTCTTTCGTTTCAATTTATATTGTACTTTTTAATAAATTTGTTCTTCTCATTTTGTGGTATGGTATGGTGTGGTGTGGTATATGGTATGGGGACGGAGTTGTAATTTTTTAAACGAACGTGCTAACTCTCGTCAAATTGATATTGAAATCTGTAGCAAGAGGAAAGAGATCATCGTGGGTTGGGTTGAGTTGGGTTAGGGTGGGGTAAGGGTGGGGTAGTTAAAGTTTCAACGAATATCATTTATCTCGTTAGGAAAGAATACTGATGGTGGAGAGAAGGATCGTTGTACGACGAATCAAAGATGCAAAGAAGTCCTTGAGAGTTCTCGTTTTTCATAAAACACCTTTCTTCCCCACGGATGAAAACCAAACCCCAAATCCCATGCCAACCCATCCCATCCCATCATTTTGTTACTTTAACCAACGTCTACTTTGTTAATTACTAATAATATTCAAACACGAGCTAACGGCAAGTTGGTTTTGGTCAATGAGAAATATTATGTTGAAAGAGAAAAAGGGCTGATGGTTTTGTTGCTACTCCCCCCCCCCTCCCCTTTTAGAATAGTAGTTGTAATACTAACTATGGATGTGGTGTTGGTTATAACGACGGTTACGCTTACGTTGACGGTGACGGTGACGGTGACGGTGACGGTCTCGTCGAATTTCCATAAGCAAACAGAACCGAAGCGTAGGAACGACGAGAACTGCGGGCAAGAAAAATGAATAAAATTATATCCGAAAAGGCGAGAAAATTTGGAGAGCACGAAACCGCGAGAAGGGTGAAAAAGAAGATACCAACGAAAGAGAATCATATCCTCTCTCTCTCTTTCTCTCTTTTGATGGTGGTGGTGGTTCCTGTCAGTCGTCTGACAGCTTGGGGGATGAAACGTGGCGGAAGAACCAACCGTACGAGCATGCAAAGAGTGGAAAAGATAAAAAGAGAGAAAGAAATATATATATATATAGAGAGAGAGAGAGTAAGGGGTGGCTGGGGGCATGGGGGAGGGTATGAGAAAAGCTAAAAGTGCGCAATGGTATACGATTTTCGCGCGTAGGGGGTTGAACAATCTTTTCTCTGTGTTCTCCTACCCTTATTTCTTTTTTTCACGATTTTTCTATCTCACGTTTTGCCAATATCCCTGGTATATATTTCGTTATTTTTATCATTCATTAATCGTACGCTATTTAATACCTTATTTTAATATTTTTTTTGTCTTTTACTGTTTTTTTTTTAAATTATACTTCTTGCCTTCGTATTATTATTATTATTATTATTATTATACATTTCAAAAAATGTATATAATGCGTCGCGTGTTTTATTTATTCATTTATTTCGTACGTTCGTACTTTTTGAATGCATTTATATTTGGATAAGTTTAAATCGCGCGTTGTTTGTTTTTAAATGATCCTTTTTCTTTTCTTTTATCTTCGTCGCGTTTGATAACGTGTTTTATCTAGATTTTGATTTTTAATATTTCATGTGTTCGTATAAATTTCTAAATATTATAAATTTTTATTTATCTCTTTTATTTATCTCTTATTATATATTTTTTTTCAAAAAAAGCATCTCAATTTTGATACTTCAAACCGTCTTCTATCGTTCTTCATCACGCTTTTTTTTTATTTTATAATTTTTCTTTCATAAAATTGGAAAAAAAATGATATTGGTTTCTTTTTCTTAATTGTTATTTTTTTTTTTCATTTTCTTTTTTTTTTGAATCGAAAAACGAAAAGATTCGTTCCATGTGTGTTGGAGTGGCGGATGTCAAACGCGTATAATAGCGAATGGTGGAAAGGGAAGAAGAGGAGGAGGAGGAATGGTTGGGGGGGGGTAGCTGAGGGCTCGACGACGGGGTGAACGATGCTCGGTATAAGTCAGAATGCGGACAACCGTGCGGTTTTGGGGGGTGAGAAGTTTAAATGGCTCGTCCGTATGGTGCTTCTCCACCCCTTTACCACGTCCTACGTTTCTCACCCCCTTCTCACTCACTCACTCACTCACTCAGTCACTCTCTCTTTCCCTTTCCTGTTTCACACGAGAGGGCAAATCCCTTTCTTCTTCTTCTTCTTCTTCTTATTTTTCTTTACTCTGAGAGAAGTGTCTAGTTTCAAACGTTTAGTAAATCGATGTTTCTACTTTTTCATTTCGTTGCTTCTCAATCATTTTTATTCAAAGCTTAAACGTAAGAATTTATTTTAGAATTATTTGAGAAAAAAACCAAAAAGAATATAAAAAATCAAATTAGATGGGTAAATTTTCTATTATTGAAAGTATTTTATCTTTGTAAGATATTATTATCTGTTAATCATTAAAGTAAATATATTTGAAGTTACTATTATAATTTTACAATCGGTAAAATAATAAATAAATGAAATAATTTTTCAATTTATTCATCTAATAATTCCCATATTAATTATAGTGTTTTCGATACGTATCCAAGGAGTATCTATCGGATACTGAAGATGATCGAGTTGATTATCTTACTTGGATGAAGTAATAGAACACACTGTAGCAATTATGGCACGCTTGGAACTTGAAAATCCAGTATCGGTTGTCCCTTCAATGTAAGCAACTTTGTTATGCTCGTCGTACCTTTACATGTTTAGCTTTTATTTTTCTTCCCTCTCTCTCTCTCTCTCTCTCTCTCTCTCTCTCTCTCTCTCTCTCTCTCTCTCTCNGTCGTACCTTTACATGTTTAGCTTTTATTTTTCTTCCCTCTCTCTCTCTCTCTCTCTCTCTCTCTCTCTCTCTCTCTCTCTCTCTCTCTCTCGTACTTATCCCCTTTTTTGTTTCTTTTTAATGTGAAACATCGTAGTAGCCACGAGGAGGATGATGAGAAGGGAGGAGGGAGGAGGGAGGAGGAGGAGGTTGTGGCGGTTCGCCGCAGACATCAAATTTATAAGTACGGATCGTAATATAATGTAGCCCATGTAATTGAAACCACTTCGGTGTCTCTGTAAATTATTAATACGTTGACTATCCTACTAATTTAAACATCAATCGATAAATTTTATACTTGTCCCTATTTGTTTTTAACGAATAAAAATTAAAAAAATAAAATATATCTATATATATGTGTGCTCATAAAATTATGAAAGTGATCTAAGTCATATATTTGTTGTTTCGAGATATTTAAAGGGTTGCATTTAAACATTAAATGAATTTTCTATATAATATTGAAATAACAAATACTATCTAACGATTCATTTTTGACAATATATCGTGTGAAAATAACACGTTAATTTAGTTCCAAATAATGTGGTATGAAATAACTAATAAACTCATTGTATTTTTTAATTTTTACTTAGACTACTTTCATAATTATGGGCACATATATAACATTGTCAAATATTAACGATTAATTTGTACGAAATTGTAATTTTTGTTTTTGTCCAAATGATTTACGATATAATATATTTTCTTTTCATATTTAAAATCTAAAAAACGTATTTCAAATGATAGAATTATTTGTCAATTTTTCCTAAATACAATTTATCAATTATTTTTCTCCATTTATTAAAGATTCTTTGCAAATGATGGTAGGTGGGTGTTGTGTGGTAGTGTTAAATGGTCGATCACTTTAAAAGAAAAAATAATCCGCGAGTGTAAACTCTTATTAAAATGGAATAACATAAAAACAAAAAGAAAGAGATACATTTTTCAAATGTAAATAATCTTTATTGTTTATCATGTAAAGTTACGATGGAAGATTGGGAAACATGATTCGCATCGATCTCTTGAAAACCCCCTTGCTCCCCTCTCTTCTTCCCCTCTCTACCGTTAAATGACTCTCCGCCATTCCGTTTGCCATTGATCAAATAAATGCTATGGCATTTCGGACGTTTAAATCGTATTTCTAACGGAATACGTTAAAGTTACGTACTTAATACGGTCAAACTAAGGTACTCCAAAGCGTTCGATATTAATTGCTAATGCGTATTGCGAATTAGGGAAATATTTCAGTCCTCGTGTTACTAGAAACTAGTTTAAAGTAATTACCAATCTATTTAAATATACATATATACCATGTTAAACCATCATTTAGCCGTGCAAAAAAGTTGTATTTCCGTTCAATTCAACTATGCGTTTTCTGTCCTAATTGTTTGAACGAACACGAAAACGAACTCGAATTCTGTAAAAGGGAAATGAAAGGAAAGGAAAGGAAAGGGAGTAGGGGGAAGTGGGGTAAGAAGTGCAGAGAACAAAGTAAGGATTTTATAATTCGACAAATCGATGAAAAATGCAAGAAAGTAGGGGGGGAATGTGTGAAGGAGTTGCAAAAAAAACAACAACAAGAACAATAAAATTTTACAATTCGAAAAATCGATGAATATTCGTAGTTATTGGTCTTATCCGTTCAATAATGATAAATAATCAAAATTTAATCGAGTAAAGAAAGGACAAAAAATAATTAACGAAAACGAAATGTTGTTAATAATGAATTGTTTATCAATAAAAATATCAAACAAATAAAGAGTGACAGTGATATATGGATAGGAAAAAGAGAGAATGACAGACTTATTTATAGAAAGTGGAGTGATTGGGTGGATGGTGTGGGGGTGGGGTGCGAGGAGTATGAAGGGGTGTGTGTGGGGGGTGTTGGAGAGATCAGAATCATGGAAGTTGAGCCGATTTGTCGCATCTGTGACCGTTTAGGAAGTTACTCCCGTTAGACCTTGGCTTAAATCACTCTCCTTCGGAAGGGCCTTCGTGTAGAGGTGTTCGTTGACTTTCCTGACTGTTCGAAGCTTCACGAATGAACGAATGAACGAACGAAGGAAGGAAGGAACGAAGGAAGGAAGGAAGGAAGGAACGACCTCGTCACACGCCAAAGTTCATCCCCTTTTGCTTGTCCCTTGTAGAAGCTACTCTTTATTACGTTGCAAGTTTCTTGGACACGTGTCGTCGATCAGAAGATCTCTCTCGGTTGTTTCTTCTGTCCAACAAATTTCGAACACGTTTTCTCCTTCCCCCTCCCCCTCCCCTTCTCCACCACCCTTCCTCATTCTCTCTCTATTCGTTTGTGTTTGTTAGGTTTTTTCTTTTTTTTTTTGTTATTAATATTAATTATATTTCGTATACTTATCCATTGACAAAACAATAGACTTACGTAAAATTATGATCAATCGGATTTTTTGTCAAACGCATTAAGTATACGATTTTTGATTAGGTTTTTCTTCTTTCTTTCTTTCCTTTCTCTTTTATCTCTTCCTCTCTCTCTCTCTCTCTCTCTCATATCCCTTTACTCTGTATACGTTATTTTTTTGTTTGTTTTTAACTTTGATAATATAAAATAAGTTGATTGACGCAAGGTGATCATTCGTGTTTCTATATTTCGTTTCTCTGTCTCTTTCTCTCTCTCTCTTTCTCTCTTTCTCTCACTATTTCTCTCTTGATTTTCTCATAACGCGAATATTCGAATATCATGATATATCGGTACGGCTAATTATTTCCATATTGTAAAATACCGTACTAAATTATCACGGTCCTTTATGAACGTATGAAATAAATTCGCTTTTACCGTCGTGTGTGTATATATATATATATATATATATGTGTGTGTGTGTGTGTATGTGTATGTGTGTGTGTGGCTAACTCAAATTCGAGGAACGACAATGTAGTACAATATTAAACTGCTAATAAGACTTTAAATTCAATTAAGTCTGTTAATCGTATTATATCGGCTCGCGTACCCCGTTTGAATTCACATTCTTAAATTGTACCCCCACCCCCGATTTATTTATCTCATCCTACATTTAAATAATAAAATTTTATTTGCGTATTTAAATAATTGTGCACGCGTCACCGAGATGTTCAGTGTTTCCTTAAAAAAAAAACTGCAGACAAGATTTATATTAATTTGATTTCGAATTGTTTCGAAAGGAAAAAAGAAAATACACGCACGCGCACGCATACGCAAATATATATCTGTAAAAAAAAAAAAAAAAAAGAATAGATAACATTCAAAGCTTAGAAATATGAATACGAGTTATGGGTTTACTCTGCTTGCTTGCTTGTTTTTGTTGTTGTCATTCAATGGGAATTCGAAGCACGAACGTGGATCATTTCTAGGATATATTTGTTTTATTCTTTTTTTCCCCTCCCCACCCCTTCACTCCTCCATCTTCTCTCTCTCTCTCTCTCTCTCTCTGACTCTTGTTTTTTTATTTTACAAAATAAAACGAAAAAAGGAGAAAAAAATACAACAACAACAATAACAAGAAGAAAAAAAAAACCAAACTAAAAAGGAAAGAAAAAAAAGCAAAAAATCGCGACTGAGTTCGGGCCACGAGAGGAACGGATCCCGTAGGAGAATATACATATCTGTCCCCCCTTCTCCCTTCCCGCCACCATCTACCTTCCTCCCCTGCCTCTCACCCCCGAAAACGAACGCTTTCGTTTACAAGGCCGAGCGAATATGATGATCGATTGCAATTTCAAGCATTCGTATGCGACAAAGCCAGTGCGTCGGGTGGATTAAATAAATTCCATAATACTCTCCACTTCGATCCCGGTGAATAATACGCGGCCTATCTCTCTCTCTCTTTCTCTCACTCTCTCTCTCTCATACACATACACACATACACATTCATACTTATAGACACATATAAACACATCCTCCTTCTGTCTCTGTCGTTCTAGCGTGCGTATTTATTTACCGACTGGAAGGGGATGGGGTGGAGGGTGGGGGTGGGGGTGGGTATTGGGGGTTACGTCCAAACGCATATACACACATTCGCCTGCGTCCACACGTGCATACAAAGGAAATATGCACGCACGCATTTACTTACTCACTCACTCATTCACTCACTCACTCACTCACTCATGTATAGAGGAGAACGAATTTATAAAGCTATCACGTGCCCCGTCGTGTCGATCATCGCGCTGCTGCTTTACGTTTTGTCCGATACAAACGCGTTTCTGGTGATACTGGGTGGTGGTGGGGGTTATAGGAGTGGGAGGGAGAGGGGGAGGAAGAGTACGCTCAAATATAAATATTAAATGCCCCCGTCCCCCCACCACCCACTCCGTGTTATATAGGGACGATACGCGTATAAATAAAATTAATTATTATTATCTTTTTCTCTTCTATATTTCTATACCCCCATTCCCCCCCACCGCCACCCACCAGCCTTCCTCTCTCCTCCATTCCTCAACCCCTAAATTTTTCTTCCTTTTTTTTTGGTCTTCTCTCTCTTTTTCTCGTACACGCGCATGATATCCCATTGTTGTTGTTGCGTTGCTGCTCACGTAACGCACAGAAAATTATTATTTCCCGATAATTGAAATTTAACGAATATTATTCGCGCGTAGGTTTATATTCCTCCGTTTTTTTTTCCCCTTCTCCTACCCCCTCAAACCCCATCCCAGCCCCCTTACCACCGTTCTTATAATTAACGGGAAATATTTGTTCTCTCTTTTCTTTTTTCTTTTATGGCTTTTTATATGCTTACGCTTACGTTTGTTTTTTCTTCTCGTAACGTTAACGCGTTTTATAAAATTTACATGTTTTTTTTTTCGCGTATAGAAATTTGACATTTCTAATTATTGTTATAACAATACATTTCGTTTTACTAATTCTTTTCTGTATACATTAACTCTCATATCTTTTGAATTGCCGATTGGTATCGCAGTGAATTGGTGGAAACTGTTGTCGGATTTTCGTAAAAAGACTTGACTTATCGTTCTAGAAATTTGTGGTCTTATGAATGACGTTGCAAAAAGCACGATCCTCGAAAAGGGAAGGAAAGGAGGTAGGGAATAGTAGTGTTGAAGGTTTCGAGTAGAGTTAAGCTTCGCTTTCAGGGTGATTAGTGACCATCGGTCCAGTTTGCGTTGCCTTTCGACAAGCCCCCATCTACAGACTGGCATGGTCGTCGTCAGTATGATATCCAAACAGCTGGCCTCTGTCTAATCTTTCCTCGATTATGGTGACGGGGGGGACAGGGAGGGAGGGAGGGTTGATGTAAATCAAATCTCGAATTAACCCTATACGTACATTATATCATATTTTTGACAATATTTTTTTTTTCCTCTACATTAATATTGTTATTAATAATAATAATAATGATAATAATAATAAATAAATAATATATTAATAAAATGATAAAAAAAAAAAATAAAAATGTTTATACATATGGGAATATTTAATTTTCAAGTGATTTAAATTTCACGAAACATTTCAACGTTCATTAATTAAAATCGGGTAAAAGAAGGAGGAGGAGGAGAGGGGGGAAAGGGAAACATTTTTACGTATTTGTAGATTATATTATATAGAAAATGTTTTCATTGATATCTCGATGCCGATTACGAGAAAAAAAAAATAAAAATAAAAATAAAAAAAGAACAAATGGAAGAGTTTGGAAAAAAATACAAACCAAAAAAAAAAAAAAAAAGAAAAAAAAAGAAACGTAATATTTCATTTCGAGTGTTTAACTTGAATTATTACTTGGATATTTTTGGAGGGGGTTGGGGGAGGAGGGAGGATTCACGTTGATCGTATTTGGTACAAAATACATACGACAAAAATATACGTCTGTGCGATTAATTTGTTCGTAAAAAATAAACAAAAAAAAAAGAACAGATACATCAATTTGTTAAAATATAATCACTTAACGAAAAATGTCGAGGTTAAAACGAAACTACGAGAAGAATAAATTCGATTCTTTGGTATATTTCTCCTTAAAGTTCGAGAACCGATAAGCCTATATCACTCAATTACTCGAAACAACGACCCAGGAATGGGAAAACACGCCGCAAAAACAGGTTAACCTAATCTTGTTATCCAATTGATCGCCCTTGGAAGTGCTATTCTCCTAATTGTCTTTTCCTTCCTTCCTTTTCGTTCATCTCTTTTTCTCTTTTTCTTTTTTTTTTTTCTTTTCCTCGTTCTATCGCGACCACGGTAAATCGAATTTGCTTGATACTAAAACGCGTCACGTTGAAAAACGACGGTTATTAATCGTAAAAAAATAAAATATAAGAAAAATAAAAATAAAAACACACACAAAAACTATATATATGTATATATTATTTTCTAATTTATAATAATAATGATCGTAACTCGTTTACACGCCTCATCGAATATAAAAATGTAATCTCAAACTCGAATGGTTTCTTTCTTTTCGATCAAAAATATTACATCGATCAAACGATCGATTAATTGCTATTTCGTTAATTGAAATAAAAACAAAAATTTAGAAAAAAATGACGACGATGCTTGTGAATAAAAAAAAATTAAAAATAGAAAAATAAAATACACGTATATCAAATTATACGCGAATCATAATTTAATAAATAACAAACGAGCGCGCGTGTAACGTACAATCGAAAATTATATTCAACTTAAAACATTTCTAACGTTAAACAAAAACAACAAAATCATACTTAACAATTAAGTATCGATAATCCTTTAATCGAACTTTAACATAAATCAAAATAGAAAATGAAAATAAAATAAAGTAAAATGTGAACGAATACAATAATACGATTTATCTTTTTATCTATAGAAAAATATTAATCAAAATTAGAAATAGAAATAGTAAATAGAAAAAGAGATGATAGGGAGTGGGATGGGGGTTGGGGGGGTTTCGGAGTCACGATCGACGGCTGACGATTTACCTGTGGTAAACCGCCCTTTTGCACGGATAGAATAACGTTAATTATAAACGGAGGTCGGATGTTTTGATTTCATCGCGCGGTAATTAATTCGTAATCCGGATGCGGTCCGGCCGCAGTGACATTATACGATTCGGTCGCTCGAAAATATTAATGCACTGAAATACTGTAACTGGATTCGTACTCTCGGTCGCATCCTATTCGACGTAGTTCGTTACCCACCTTTCCCATCCCATGACCCCCTCACCTATCCCCGTTACCCCCGTTACTTTCAACCCAGTCCTGGACCCCCCCTAACACCCCCCTTAACACCCCTTCGTTGCTGGTAAACTCTGAAATATCCTACAACGTTGTACTACTCTGTACACGACTACTCTTTCTCTCTCTCACACACACACATACACTTTCTCTCTCTCTCTCTCTCTCACTCACTCAATCTCATTGCTCGTGTGCATTTGCTCGCGCGAGTTTGGTTTGGTTTGGTTTGGTTTGGTGCTCGTTGCAGGAACGTTTTCGAATCTAGGACGAGCGTAAAATTATCCTGAATTTTGGTAATCGTTGAACGACGAGGGGAGGGGTTGGGGATTGGGTTGGGGGTTGGGTTGGGGGTTGGGGGGTGCCGTGTTGTATCCTATCGTCGTTGGGCATCGCGTGGCAGCGCGCCACTAAACACCGTGTAACGATCAATCGCAAACATGTCGCGCTCTCATGATTGAAATATCGATCCTGGGGACCGGTGTCGGAGATGAATCGTTAATGCGTTACGCGATACCTATGATACGGATTACCGATTATCGTCATTTTGTCGGAGATTTTATTTTATTTTTTTTCCTTTTTTTTCTTTTTTTTCCCCCCATTTTTTTAATTATTATTATTATTATATTTATTTTTATTGGAAACAATTGGTTTTGATCTGGGGCAAAAAAAAAACGAATGTTCTTTGCGTTCGATCAGAGAGAAAAGAAAAAAAAGGCTTGGAAAGGGTTTTGGGATCTTTTATTAAAGGTGAACGGAGGTAAATTGAGGAATTTTTTTATTGTTTCGGATCGGGAAGTCAATTTGCGGCGCGTGGAATTTCATTTGTTGTTTAACAAAGTCTAATTTTTTGGACTGCTAAAATTGAATTAATTTATGACGTATGCTTACGTATTTGTGGAATAAAAAATATCAAGCTTTTTGTTTCTTTTTTGTTTGTTTGTTTTATCTATTATGAAATTCGTCAAGATTCCCGCGTAGATAGATACATTTATTTTATTTGTAATAAGATTATATATTATTTTACATTTATACATTTCCAAAATATATACATATATTGTAATAATTACATAGTTTAATTTAAAAAATTGTATAAAAATTAAAAGAATGTTAAAATGAGAACGTTGTAATCTTAAATTTTATATATTAGATACATTATTACTTTTATACAGATGCGCAACATTCGTTTGTTTTTAGTTACCTAATGAAATATACGTAAATATTCATTCCTTCCATTTAACTCAAACCTTCATTCAAACAATCTTTATAAGTCATTAAACAATAATGAATAAAACATCCATAAATTTACTGTTAATATATATATCTCAGTCAAATAAATAAATAAATAAATAAATAAATAACTAATTATATATTATATTACATTTTTATTGAAATATAACATTGAAATATATATATCGATATTCGTTGTTGAGAAGTAAGTAATAGAAAGATGAAGAAAACCGTAAGAAAATTTTCAAGGTAAAAGCGTAAAAAGGACGTAGTTACGTTTTGGCGACTCGTTGCTGCGTGAAACGAAACGGAAGTCAAATCTGCTCGAGGGTTCACGTAAAAGATAGAAAGAGAAGAAGAAGAAGAAGAAGAAGAAGATCTCGTTCTTGTTATCCTCCTCACACCAAGGAAGCTTAAAAATACGCAATCTCGCGATCATGTCAGGCTGAAGAATTGAAATCCGCGGTTACTTTCCTTCAGCAGTGAGTGCTTCTCTTCTACCCTTACCTCTTATCCTTTCCCCCTACCCCTACCCCCCTTCCTATATCTATCCCCTTTGATATCGTTTACCCATAATCATTTCATTTTCCCGAAGCTCTTTTCGGTATCCTTCATGTCGATATATATATAACACCATGAAGGAGGAAGTCTTTTAACGGTTTAAAGCATCTTCTGCTTCGACTCGTTCCGAATTTTCAAAATTTTTATCTTCTACCATTTATTTTTTTTTCCTTTTTTTTTTTTTTTTTTTTTTATTGCTCACGGTAATACTCGATCAAGTATTTCTATTTTTTTCTTTTTTCTTTTTTGGACACCCCATAACGAGGAAGTATATTCCTTCCTTTTTTCTTTTTTCGAAAATAATATTACGCGTGTTTTGTTTCTTTTTTGTTTTTCTTTTCGTTTTAGAAACTTTGAAATACCAGTTAGAATTTTATATCACGTCCCTGAGGGATCGTAACACGAAGAATAACAAATATATTGCGAATTGTGCGTGGGAGCATAAAAAAAAAGAAAGATAGGTAATAAGAGTTTCTTTTATATTCGCATTTGGATAGATCTCGAGATACTTTCTATTGGTTTACAATCTTTGATTAAATCTTATACTATTTCTTTCTTTTCAATAAAACATTTCATTTGAATTTTTTAATATCGTAACATCGTTCGTAATTTAATTTAATTTGTATTTATATCTGTTCAAATATGTTTAAAATATTATTCCTTAATATTTCGTACAAATAAATAAATGATCAATATAAAACAAATAATTAATGAATTAATGTCATTAATGCTTAAAAATAAATGTTCAATATTTGTAATATGATTGAGATAGCAGTACAGGTTAACATTAATTATTAAAATAACGAAAGTTTTGAGATATTGATTTTAAAAGAAAATATTATTCAAATAAAACAATAACGTTTAACAAATAAATAAATGATACACCTTGCATTACGTGTATACAATTTACTTTCTGTTACAATCTCGTGCATGTATTCGTAATAGGAGAATTAAGATTGTACTAAAATTAATTATCAAAACGATTTTTAATTTCTTAAAATATTTTTCCTTAAAATGAAATAATAAAAAATAAATTAACCGAACAAACAGCAGCCTAAATAATAAATAACACTTATAATTACATTTATAATATAATAATTACATATACAATAAGTAAAACATTTATAATTACACATTACGCGTAAAGTTTTATTTCGATATACTAATCGAAAGAAAAATCATATTACTTCTTTCACATGTATAAAAATATCTATATTACATGTATTTACATTTAATACAAATGTTTCTTACAAGTAACTATATATATACAAAGAAAGAAACTCGTTTCGAGATTGTCAGTTTGAAAAAGATAAAAAAATACGAAAGAGGAGGAACAAGTAGAAGAAAAAGAAGAAGAAACTTAGAAAGAAAGAAAATAAATAAAGATAGTCAAAGCCCTGGGACGACAATAAACGTGACAGAGACACTTTCGATGCAAAGTACAGATCCTCGGCATATTTCAGAAAGAAACAGAAACAGAAAGAGAAAGAAAGAAAGAAAGATGTTGGCAAGATCGAAGCCCGATCCTATCGGTTATTGAATCGTTAAGCCGAGCTCGAATAAAGAGATCTGCATAAACGGGATTGGGCGATAGATCGCAGTAGTGCGGAAGGAACGATTCCAAAAGGATGAAAAAAAAAAAAAAGAAATAAAAGAAAAGAAACACACACACGCACACACACACACACAATAAGGAAAGAAAGTATAGAAACCTTTCTCCTGTATCTCTCTCTTTCCACATTTTTCTCACCCTCTTCAACTTACCCCCACACCCACCACACCCCCATTTCCCCCATCCTTCAATCTTTCTCTCTTTATTTATTTCTTTACCATCTCTCTCTTTTCCTCTATAAACGCCAATGGGACGGACGATGCGAAACGGGGGGTTGAAGCTAAAAAAAGAGAGAGAGAGAGAGAGAGAGGGTGAGAGAGGGTGCAAATAATATTTTGAGACGCTAAAATGTGTCAGCTAGCTGATCCCGCTTGACATTTGAATATCCAGGGGTCGGAGTGTCGGTCGTCTCTTCTCCTCTTTTCTCTGGCTTGGGCGACGAATATCACCGACACCACCCAGTTTTCACCCCACCCCCAACCTCATCCCCCATTCCACCATTCCCTGGCAATATTTATAAAGCTTTTCCATCCTCCTACTTCTTTCTCTCTCTTTCTCTTCTGCTTTTTTCTTCTTTTTCTCTTTCTGTCTGTCTTTCTTTCTTTCTTTTTTTTTTCTTCTTATTATTCCACTTCAAGCTAGTCAGATATATTTCTACTTTTCTTTTTCGCAACACCGAGTCCCCCTCCCCCTCCCTCGCCCCCACCCCTCCACGACTTCAAATGTTACCGCATTTATTTTTCTTTTTTTTTTTTTTTTTTTTAACTTTAATAGGATCTATCTATCTTATTTATTTATCTATCGATGTTGATATAATATGTTTAATATTTAAATGTGTTTATTAAGGAAATTGATTTAGAAAAATTATGTAATTTATTGGTCGATTATAAGCAAACCTTTCGGTCTTATAAGATTACGATATTAATAATGTATAGAAATTATTTAAAAATCTACGATCTATCTATTATACTTTTTTTTTTATTAATTTTTGTATATAATTTCTTTAGAAGAAATTTTATATATTTTAATTGAAATTATATACTATTTTTTAAATATAAAGTTGTATATATAATAAAATTCGTGGTAATTTAAAAAAAAAAAACTAAAATTCGAAGATAACACATTAAATAATATTTAATATTTCTACACAGATCTCTATATAATAATAATAATAAATATCAAATAAATATTCATAAAACAACGAATTAAAAACGGTACAAGATATCTTTTACTTAACAAATCTCTAAAAAATCATTAACCATTTTCACCGATACCCGTATAACCCAACACACACACAGATATCTCCTGTATTGCCATTTTATATCGAAAAAAAAGAAAAATATGTTAAAAACAAGTCAACCGGTCTTTCGATTACTTTTCCAACGATAATGATAGTTCGAATATAGTTCGAAGTATCATTTTCACGTTTCACATTTTATCGAGAAATTGACCGATAGATAAATTTCACGTCCTGGATTACCAACGATCACTGACATTTACCCCCCTCTCCCCTCCCCACACTATCCTCCTTTCTAAAGGTTCAAAGAAGGTTCCCCATTAACAATTAACGGGAATCCATCATCTTTTTAAAACATAATTTTTTCTATTGCATCGATTACGTTGATTCCAATCTCTTATACTCCCCCCCCCACTCCCTTCCCACCCCACCACACATAACCACCACCCACCCTTCTCACCCTTTCACCTTATCGGTGATTACGAGTTAGTATAAGATTATTAATTATTTTGCAATGTTTAATTCTCGTTCATTCTCCCCCACCTAACCCAAAGCCCCCTGCCTGCCCCCCCTTCTTATTTTTAACTTTTTCTCATTTTTTTTTGTTATTTTCTCGAGTGTATTACGACGCGTTACGTGTCTCTCATTTCGCCGACAAGCGTAACCCAAAGGAATGTCAAATTAAACGCGGATAATTTCAATTTTTGAAGGAAGCAAGCAAGCAAGCAAGCAGCCACTCGTAAAGCGACGATAGGTGGAGCCGAGCCGCTTAATTTACGAACGTTCCTTGCTATTAAACCTCGTGTAAAAATTCTCTTACGGTAATTCCTACCGCTACGAGTATAATATTTCCCTCCCCCCTCCTCCTCTTCCTTCTCCTACTCCTCTTCCTGCATCCTTCTACTACCCCTCTCTTTCTATTTCTTTCTCTCTTTTTTTTTTTTCTTTTTTGTTTTAACGTTCAACTCAAGCTTCGACAACAGATCTGATTTCAAAACGGCATTTTGATGTGATATTATATATGTGAATTTATCTCAACGACGGAAATTGCAAATCCAATTTTAAACTACGTTTCTTTTTCTATTTTTATTTATTTTATTATATTTTTTAAGTGTTATTATCTTTTTAATCATTAGAATTGATCTGTGAGAATGATTACAGGAGCCTCAAGGAAAAAGTTCGTCTCGTATTTTTTCGGATAAATTATTTCATTTTGATTATTATTCATCATCATCCGGTATGAATTTGAGAATATTAATCGGATCTTTGAAATTTTATTATAAAAAAAAAAAAAAATAGGGTAGGGAAATTTATATGAATGATAGTTTTTAGAAAAGGTTGGTTGGTAAAAGAAAAAAAGTTTGGTGATTTTTATGAACACGATGGGTGGTTGGTGACGGGGAGCGGGCGGAGAGTATCGGTACGCTTGGCACAAAGTTGATTCGTGGCGTTTTGAATTTGAAAATTTGGATATCAAAGAGTCATCCAGTTTCGGTGTATCGATCGCTAGGTGAAATGATTGATCAAATTTATGGGATTGAAAGGGAAAAAAAAAAGAAAAACGAAGAAAAAATCGAGCAAGATTAAATACGCGGGAATAAATTTATTTAAATTTAGGATTGAAGAATAGTTTCTTCGTATTTTATAATATTAACCATTTAATCATTCTTCATATTTTAATATATATTTATAAAATTTTAATATAATAATTATATTTATATATATATTAAAATATACGAAGAAAAACGTTTTCTAATTCTTTCCCACACACACACACAGACACACAATAGATCTATATGTATATATTTATCGTTTCATCTTTGCACGATCATCATCGTTAGATCAGATTTACTCGTATAACCAGTATTCCTAGATCTTTCAAGTAAATCAAAAGAAAAAAAAAAAGAAATAATTCTGTAACATCGTTGCAAAGCCCCCATAAAAATTCTTCTTTTATAGGCTTTTTCTTATTTTTTTTTCTTTTGTCGAACTCGTAAACCTTTGGAAGATCGACAGGTGTCGATGTATCGTTGGTAACGATAACGATTCTCTCTATCTATCTCTTTCTTTCTTTCTTTCTTTCTTTCTTCGAGAATACTTGGATCCGATCGAGAGTAGGTTGAATTTTATGGTTACATCTCTCTTTCTCTCTTTTTCTCTTTCATGTAGGTTCGAAACGCGTTCGTGAGATTACGAGAATAAGTGTACGAGAAGAAGAAGAAGAAGAAGAAGAAGAATCGTTAAGGTTCCTCACGTGATAGGACGATGAGGAGTCGTATCTTTGTCAATTTTCAACTTAAACCAACCTGATTAAAGTTGACTTCTTTAACGATTATCTTAAAACTTATAACTTCACTCGACTTTAAAAGGGATATATATATATATATATATATATATTTATACAAAATATATTATATATCGAAGAAAGATAAAGAAATAAGAGGATAGATACGAGACACTTGTTTTTACTCGATGAATTTAATGCAAAGAAAGAAAAGAAAAGAAAAAGAAAAAAAAAAGAAAAAAAAAAGAATGTTTGAAAGGCTCCAGTTTTCTTCTCTCTTATACGATTCCCTATAAAATTCACGATCGTAAATAACCTAACACGTCGCATATTCCAAAGCTGCCATAATAACCGAGCCATGGAATCTCTTTTATACGGTGTATTAGTATAGGGTGTATCGTTAACGCTTTTAGATACAAAATAAAAGTGTTACACCGTACTACCTACCTACCTACCTACCTACCTACTACATCTACTATCTCTATACATTCTTCTAACAAGAACGGGTGAAAGTTCCATGGAAGTTTTCTCGAGGCTGACGACTTGTAAATCTCTTTCTCGATGTACTAAGAATAAACCAGGTTCGGTTGCCATGTTTATTTGCCTTCCTAACTCGAGTGGCCTTTTTTTTTATTTTTCAATCCAATGTCTGTTTTTTTTGAACCATTAGTTTTACATTTACGATATTATTATACGTTAAATTATCGAAAAAAGGAAATAAAGAGTTATCGGTGCAACGATTATTTCACGTTTTATTTGACAATTATAAATAAATAAAAAAAAATAAATTCGATCACTGTTACGTTAGAACTCGTTAGAATTTCTTCTCACAAGTGTCCTGTAATTTTATTTCTTTCTCTTTTTTTTTTTTTCATTGATCATAAATTCGTACGTAGTGTATGGTGAAATGGTATCAGAGAAATAAAACGTACTTTTTTGCTCTATCTAAGTTAATAATCATTTAAAAGAGAAAAAGCAAAAGAAAAAATTCGAACGATAATTCGTACGAGTTTATATAAATGAAAAAAAAACGAACTATTAACCTGAACTAGAAAAAAAAAAAACAAATTTATCACGATAAATATACAAACGTGTTGTGGAATCAATAATTCTAACGAGAGAGTTGAAAAAGTAAAAATAAAAAGAAAGAATAAAAAAGATAAGCGAACAAATTTCGTAATCTGACGTAATAACAATTAAAAGGATAAAAAAGACAATAAATCAAAGATACTTTGATTCAGATGAATAGAAAAATTCAAACGTATTGGATTCGTAGGATTCGTGTAGAAATGAAAAGAATAGAAAAAGATTTAGCAAGCAAGGAAGAAGAATCCATCCGTCAAGGATAAAAGACTAAAGTTTGTGTTGTTGGTGGGGGTTGGGTTGGTTGTTTCGCAGGAGCAACACGGGAAAAGTAGTAGAAGTCGGCAGTATAAGTTTACAGTACTGGTTTGACACGGCGATTAAGCCAGAGATTTAACGATCGATCGGGGACCGAGCTTTCCAAGCGGGCGTGGAAGAAGGAAAGGGGGGGAGAAGGGGGGAGGGGAGGAGGTTGTTGTTCGGTTAGAGTACTTGTGTCTGGTGGTTATTGGTTGACTGAGACTCTGGGCCTCGTATTTGACCTACGGAGGTCTTCCGATCTTTTGCGATTCTTGCGATGATACCTTGTATCTTGTAAGAGGACTCATCATGAAACTTAGCACGTAAGAAAGAAAGAGAAAGTGTGTATGTATGTGTGTGTGTGAGTGTGTGTTAGTACGAATTTACATATTTCTCTTTTTAGTTGGTTGCGATCGTAAACCGAACTCAAGTTTTTCACCTTACCGACGCCTTACACTCTAACATTGTGTTATGCATTATACGTGCACGTACGCGTGTATAACACGTGTGCGTGTGTCTCTTCTAAATACAACACTGTACTTATTTTATTTTTCTTTTTTTCTTTTTTTCTTTTTCTTTTTGTAAAGTGCAACGAACAGTTTCTTCGGAACGTAAAATCGTGATTTGTTGATACTTACCACTCGCTCGAGATACGCCCCGCGGGAGTTTTATAAATCAAATGTTCATCCGCAAAATATATATTATGAATCATTGGAGAGTGTAAAAAGGTTCTTTTAAGATATAAAGAAGATGAGAGGAAGGAGGATGAGGAGGTTCAGTCTGATGTCGGCTCATTAACGCTCCAAGCAGAAACAAATTTAATGTACAAAGTCTTGTCTCATCTTCCAACACGGTTAACATCCACACAACAGGATCAAACGACTATGATGTTTTACTCTCTTTCTCTTTTTCTCTTGTCGGTTCTCTTGTAGTAGGCGTGGTCAATTGTGAACGAATCATTCAAACAGAGACATAATTGATCGTACTCGATTAACGTCATTCGTTCAATTTTTTTTTTTTCCCAACTATTTCTCGTTACCCGTTGAATTTTAGCATACTCTCTGTATCTACTCAATTTGAATTTAAAAATCTGCAAAAAGAAAAAAAAAAAGGAATTCTGATCTTTGATCAATAAGCGAATGTTCGATTATTCAACTATTTCAATCAAATTTATTCGCTATTTTTAATATATCGAACCCAAGGCGTACGTTCGATTATTTCCGAATTTTTTTCCATTTTTTTTTTCTTTTGTCAAATGCCGACTACCTGTTGGTTGAATTTTATCGGAGAAAAAAAAAAGAATCAAAAATTCGTCGACACTTTGTTGTCGAATCATTCGATTATTATAACAAATATTTACAATTATTTTCGATGATTTTCAAATGTTTCATTAAAACTTTGTGTTGACTACCTACAAAAAAAAAAAAGGAAAAAGAAAAATTCTACCTAAAAAATTTTACTTCCATTTTATTATCCAATTTTTTTTGCTCTCTCTCTTTCTCTCTCTCTCTCGAGAAATATCAGATCTCTCGAAGGGAGACGAAATAAGAAAGATAAAAAATGAGAAGTAGTGGACTTTGACAATTCGGTGAAACGAAAAGTAAGTATCACCCGTTATACGACCAACGAGCATCGCGGTCGTTGCATGCAAATTTGCAACTTTGTTGCTAAGCACAGGGTGGTAGTGGTGGGTAGGGGGGGTAGGTTAGTCGGGTGGTGGTGATGGTGGTGGTGGTGGTGGTGGTGGTGGTGCTGGGGACTTGTGTCGTTCTTTGGCGTGAGATGTGGTCCGTCAAAAGGTCGTAAAACGGCAAGGGCCCACGTCGTTCGGTTTACTCGCGAGAAAAAGGAATCTATGAGGGGCCGGTCTCTTGGTGGTGTTGATGGTGTAGTGTGTTATGGTGTAGCGTATTATAGTGTGTCCCTGTTTGCACGAGAGTTCTACGTACGTTTAAACTTATATATATGTGTGTGTATGTACGTGTATTGTATGTATGTATGTATGTGTTTGGTAAGAGCTAACTAATACTAAGAAAATGATGGGAGTTCGGCACGTTTTATACGGGACGTTCTTAATAACCCCGACGGTCGTTCTCTACCCATAGCCTTAAGGGGACCCCTTGAGAGATAATAAAAGGTGGGCCCACTTCGCCGACGATCGAGGATCGATGTTAAACTCTTTTTCTCTTTCTATCTTTCTCTCTTTTTCTCTTTTTCTCTTTTTCTCTTTTTCTCACTCACACATGATTTTCTTACGAAGATTCACGAGAGATCAACGTACTCTTATTTTCTTCGATCCCGATCTTTCGTTGTTACTTTTTTATCCACATTTTTATGATGATTTTAAATATACATTGCACGGTTGTTAGCAGCTAAATATTGGCTAGCTGATTTAACTGCTAACGACGAATGAATATTCAACAATAGCAATCGTATTATTTATATATTAACGTTATAAATTAAACAAAAATAATTATACGGGTTTGAATAAAAATCAAACATTCTACTCATCGCTCTCCCCCCCCCTCCCTCCCTCCCTCCTCCTCTAACATAGTCAGTTAAAAGGATAGATTGAAAATACTGCAATAATATTGAACCGGTGTACAATATGTTGAACACCTGTTTGGGATATTTTTGGGTTGAAGTTTGTTTATTTTTTAAATACTTCATTATAGAATTATTTCAATATTGAAAGTATATTTTTCTTCTACTATTTTTAAATCAAACAATCTTTCTACGATCTAAAGTTTTGTTTTTTCAATTATAAAATTATATAAATACGTAGAACATATCACTTATACTTTTTCTCTACGAACAATACTCTCCGATTGTTAGAATTTTTGTGTTTGTAAATATCTCATTATAAAATTAAACTAATATGACGAGAATAACATTTCTCAAATTCCTGATTACAAACAATCCTATATCCGATTATACTTGTAGATAATTTATTGTGTATCAGTATTGTTTTGATTACGTGTTTGAATTTAACGATTTGTAAATGTTAAGTACAGTTTATTTTTTAAAAATATAAAAATGTATGTTTTCGTAATAATATGTAAAAGACTGTGAACATTAAGGATCGAGTTGCCGAAGAAATTCCGATGAAGGGACAAAACCGTTCAATAAGATCGAAATAATGTTCTAAAAATTGTTAACCTAATCCAACTTCTCTCTGACACTTTTATTAATAATTTTCTTTTTAGATACAATAAACAATTCTATTTGACTTACAGATAATATTTTACGTTGAAATAAGAAAAGACACGTGTATCTTGACTATTGAACCCGAAATATCAAATTCTCGAAAAATCACAAATGATAAGAATTTAATCGAATAACGTGAGAAATAGAGAATAAGATCGGGTATGGGGTGGGTGAGGGTAGTAGTAATAGTAATAGTAGTAGTAATAGTAGGACCTACGTGAGGAGACGTAGTCAAATCGTGGCTCGTAATTTTGACAAAAACAAAAGAGGGTTGGTAGTTTCTATCGGTGTGTTAACTTCGCACACAAAAGCAATAGCAGCAGCAGGAGGCAACAGTGTTCAGTCGTTCATTCGTATCTTCGTTCTCTCTTTCACCGTTCACTTTTTAGTAGGGGTGGAAAACAGGCTATAGGGGAGGAACAAACGTTCCTGTCCGCACTTTCAGACGTACCGATGGATCATCCACGTCGTCGGACGTGGTCTGCCTCTGGGCTTGCTTTCCACCGGTCTGCTGTTAAAGTTACCAACACATATACATACATATATATATATACCGATTCAGTCTCGTCACCCCATTGGGATCCTCTGGGTCCTCGAGTATAATTTATCCCGTTATGCTAATCGGAACGATTTGTCTAAATTAAAAGGCGCTCCGGGCTGATCCGCGGTCACGCACGTCCCCATTTTCATTCTACCTTCTCTCTCTCTCTCTCATTCTTATACATATACACATAAACCTACACATATTTATTATAGAAGGATATATACACGTGTGTGTGTATTATTACAAGACATTTCATCCTATTTTCAGCAAGGTATTATACTCAACCTATAACATACTACGTTACCAGGAGAATACTTCATAGATGAAACTAGACAATTCATAAGCTAAAATGTTATTTTCCTTCTTCCTCATTCTTCTCTTCTCCACTCCTCTCTTTCCCTTCTTTCTCTTGTTCTTCTTCTTCTTCTTCTTTTATCATCCCTTTGGACCTAGTCCTTTTCTCTCTCTCTCTCTCTCTTTCTGCTTTCTATGTTATCGCTACTAAATCCTCAAGGATGATGAGATTTTAGTTTATTGTACGTGTATGGCTCGATTTCTCGCGAACCCAGGAAGACAAAGGACCTGTCGACGAATACTGCAGTCACGTTTACACATATATATATAACTTTCTTTTATATGTGTATACGTATATATGAAAGACTATATAAATGTGATCGTGCGTGTCGAGGGTTGAAGATGGTCTGGCCGGCCGATGACCACGGATTTGTTTTCCTCCTCCTCCTCCTCCTCCTCCTCTTTCTTTTCCTTCTCGTCTTGGGGAATCGAACGCTTCCTACCTACCCTACCCCTCTCCCTTTCTTTATATTTCTTTTTCTTCTATCTATCGTTGACCAGAAGAATCGTTTCAAATCCCATCCAGCTACGAGAACCGCCTGCGAAATGAGCTTTTCTTTGAGGATGATGGACAGAGATCCTGTAGTGGTGGTGGTTAGGGGTGTAAAAAGGGGGAGGCTTCGAATCCTCAGTCTTTTCTCTACTATCCTCCTATTCGCGGATATTTCGAATTTTGATATATTTCGTATGAAAGGAAATAAGGGGAAAAAAGGGAAATATCCTGTCTTTTTAGGTTTATTACTTTTGAATACAAAAAGAAATCAAACGTATGAAATGTAAATTTATAAAACAAAAACAAAAAAAGTAAATAATACGAAATTATTAAAGAAACAAATATGAAGAAGTATGATATTTGATGAGTGTGAGAAGGAGGAAGGGGTGAGGTGGGTATTAGTCTAATTACTGATCGACATTAATTGGAACGCAGCTAGCTAGCTAGCTAGCTTGTCATCCGACATAGTTTCCGTGTTACGAACGATCGATAAATTGTTGGTTCTTTTCTTTTTCCTTTTTTCCTTTTTTTTTTTTTTTCGGTGGATCAACCCGTGGGGAGCTGGGGGAGGAGTGGTGAGACTAAACCAACCGCAACGAGAACCGCGTGACGTTCACGCCGTACCGTGGTTACAACTTTATCGTGGATTAATTATGGAAAATTAGCCCGATCGAACATGTCTGTATTCGTATATCAGTGTATGAGTGTACACGTGTGTATATATGTGTGTATATATGTATACATTTACGTGTATTCTATATATATATATAGACCAAGCTTATATACAATATATACAATATCTATATCTATATATCTATATATATAACTATAATACACAAGGAAGAGAGGAAGCTACGTGATTGGGTATTAACACTCACGCATTTGCCATACTCGTAACAAGAGGAGGAACACAGTAAGCGTAGGATGGCAATGACGATGGCGACAGCAGCAACATTGTCGTCATCATCCACATCGTCATCATCTACCCATCCGTCCTCGGACTCTCTCTCCCATGGGAGGGTTGGCAAGAGGTGTGTAGTAGGGCCAGGAGGGTAGGACGTGGGGGGAGGGGAGAGGTGTACAAGGTGATTCTCTTGCTGGAGGATGAGGGTTAGCACAGTGGCGTGCTAAGCCATATAAATCTGACCATCTTACGCTGGCATAAGTCTTAGGATTAGCTACCATTCTCACCACCTTCACAACTACCATCACCACCAACTACAACAACTTGGTTTGCCACCGTCTCACCATCAACGTCATGGTTGTTTCCTTCCTACCGGCATCGACCCAACTCGCGACTTTTCTTTTTCTTTTTCTTTCTCGTTATGCCTCGAGAAACGAGATTCCTCTTCCAACCCTCCCTAACTCCACCTCCACCTCCACCATCCACCCACGTTTCTCATTCAACTTCTTTGTACCTCAGAGGACACTACGGAAAAGAAAGAAGCTTACCCCGGGATGTTAATTTTTTAAAAGCCAATTGTTATTCTCGCCAAGTTGCTCCGATTCAATTTCAACCCCCTTCCCCCTACTTTACTTTACCCCAATCCCATGGACATTTACCACAGTGTTCTGTTCTTTTCGTATCTCTTTCGACAATCTTTTTAATCTTCCGCATCGGAGACCATCCCAAACGTTCTTTTTTCTTTTTCTTGTTGCTTTGTTTGATTACATTTAACGATAAACGAATAAGAAAAATGATAATATAGAATTTGAATTTTGTTTTCGTAAAGAACAAAAACAAATTTCCCATTTGTTGGAAATAGTATAAATGCTATATAGAAAACAACTTTCGTTTGCTTTACTTTAACATCTTCGAAGGAAAGGTTATTTTTATTTGGTATTCGCAACGGACCTCTCTCATGGGCCGCGTGAGAGGGTGAGGAGTAGGTGAGGGAATGGTTACAGGGGGATGATATTGGTGGGGTAAAGGTGACGATATGTATGGGAACGAGAGACAGACAGACAGACAGAGAGAGAGAGAGAGAGAGAGAGAGAGAGAGAGAGAGAGAGAGGATACAGGTTTCCTGGGGGCGGCTGATGAGGTATTGATGATAGGATCGCGTCAACACCAGCTGAGCCAATTACACGCCTAAATCTCCTCTCTCCTCTCTCTCTCTCTTTCTCTCTTTCTCTCTTTCTCTCGAGACTATCCCCGTGTATCGCTTTTACCGTTCACGGTACGATCTACATCTGCTTTTTTTGAGAAACCAACTTAGGTTTTCCTTTTATTTCTCGGATTTCACTTTGAATTTAGATTTAATAATATCTTTACGACTTCCTGTATATATATATATATATATATATATATATATTATATTATATTTCCTGTATAATTATAATGATTCGAATGATTAGTAAAGTAATTCTAATTTTTTCTTCTCGACGTCATTTAATTATTTCTTATATTTTTCTCGATTATTATTATTATTATTTATTATTGTGTTTTGTTTTAATTCTTGCACAAACGTATCCATTTATTCATTTTATTTTATTTCATTTTATTTCATTTCATTTTATTTTATTTTATTTTATTTTATTTTATTTTATTTTGGAGAAACGACGGGTATAAATCTTTTCGATATGGCAGCTAATTTTTAGTTCTCTCTATCTCTGTCCTTCCGTTTGTCTGTCTGTCTGTCTGTCTATCTCTACCTCTGTCTCTGTCTCTTTCTGTCGTTAATACGCGTCTGCGCCGCTTTTGCACTTTCGCGCGTAAATTTACGTGGATTACAAAAATTCGTAATTCTCTTGAAAATATTATATTTCCCTCCGGCTCCGTTAACACGGCACGGATTACCTTCCCCGTTTTGTCACTGGCTATATAACCAAGTATGTATGCGTATATACACCTACACCCACCCATCCACCCACTCATCTACACGCACGCACACGCATACGTAAACGTAAAATACACACATTTTTCGATCGACCTTTATCACACCGATAGCCTGCGGGTTATTGTTCTATATCAACAAAAAAGTAAAACACAACTGACAAAAAATATAATAATAATAATAATAATAATAATGGTAATAATAATAGTAATGAAAAAATAAATAAAAATATTATATAAAAAGAAAAAAGAAAAAAAAAAAAGAAAAATAATAAAAGGAAATATAATAACACGCGAAAATACTGATTAATCTGTTTTAACGTTCGACACGTTTGTTGCACGCGTTTCATTCTCGCATATCTAAAAACTTTGAACGAGTAAACGGCATTTTTTGGTTTAAAAAAAGATATGATAGAAGTGAGATAGATAGATAGATAGATAGATAAATAAAAAGATCGAACGATAGTAGTGATATTATTATATTTATTTTCTGTTCAAATTTACTATCTCTCTCTCTCTCTCTCTCTCTCTCTCTCTCTCTCTTGAATTAAAAACTCTAACTCGGTCATATCTTTACGAGTATTCGTTACTCGCTTACCAACGCGAACGAATGAACGAACGAATAAAATGTTTCTATCGTAAAATTAATAACTACATTTTACCGGTACCGGTAACAAACTATACTTGAACGTATTTTATAATATAAATACTCCTAACGGAATATGTGTATCGTTTTCTTGCTTATATTCGAGTTTTGCAATCTACTTTGGAATATTTTACGATTTTACGATTATCTTCTTTCTTTCTCTCTCTCTATCTTTCTCCGTTTAATATCAATAATTGTAATAATTATAATAATAGTAATAGTAATAATCATATTCTTTTTTTTTCTCTATGTTTCAGGTAAGTACTAAAACGTTTTCTTCGGATCATCAAGCGAGGTGTTCCATTCAAGACAAAAATCTCTCTTTCTAAAGATAAAATATATTTTACTATTCGATACACGATAGTTATCTTTAGAATCCTCCTACACGTAAGATTCGTAAGTAAATTGAATATGTTTTATAATAATATGTCCTAGAAAGAAATTATTATTACACATGATATATTAAGAAATATTTGTAAAAAGAATATTTCGAATTTTTTTCTTGTCGATGTATTATCGATAAACGAAGTTTTTAACTTTATTTCTTTTTTTTTACAATAATTTTAATTTGCAATATCGCGTATGAATTATTAACGAAATATTTTTTTAAACGATAATCAAACGAATTACGAATTGTACTATAATTTAATTAAATTCAATTTACGTAAGACGGTTTGTTCGAGCATAAATATTTCAAAGGTTGTTCGTAGTGTTTTTTTTTTTTTTTAAGTATCTTTTAATTATACTCGTTATTTGTGGATAGGATAATTATTATTCGGAGATGAGAAATCACAATTGCTAAAGTATACCTTGCATGATTTATTTCCCCATATTTTCGTATCCATTTTAACCGTTTCGTTTTGGCCGATTAAATACGATCTCGATCGGTCAATATAAGTTATCGAAAATGTTGTATCTGTTGTATCTTTGTGCAAATATTGTTTTTTTCCTTTTATTTCATTTTTTTTTCCTTTTTTTACTTGTTTGTTTTTCATAAAATCAGTAGAGCGTCGAAATATTCGGACATACTGTGATACGAACACGATAGGGATAAATTTCGGAGCCAAATAATATCATACTAATCGATCGTGTAAATAATCCAATATGAATTTTAGAAAACGAAAAAGATTAACAGTTAAAATGGATACTAATAAATGGATAAAGAAATACACAAGAATTAATTTTAAAACAATTGACGTTTGCTTGTAATGCAAAGTTTCCAAATTTGTATAAACTGAGACCTAATTTTTAATGATTAAAAACCTTCAAACTGTTAAACAACATAAAAATATAATTTGAACATTTAATTTCCCTATGTAAATACATAGCATATATAAGAGATATAATAAATAAAAAAAAATACAATAAATTGTTTTTGTTGCAATTGATAATTTCGTATCAATTTCAAAAATATCTTATTAACAATCCTCAAAAATTATATTTATTCCACCTATAAGAAGAAATTTCGAGATATTGTATTGCAAGTGAACAGATTGTTAAAACAATACTGTTAAAAATATTAAAAATTAATATGCACAATATCCTACAAATATTTACGCGACTTATTGCATTTAACCAATCCGAATAATAATACACATTGTTCCACCTATAAGAAAAATTTAAAGATTTTGCATTGCAAGTGAACAGATTGTTAAAACAATACTATTAAAAATATTAAAAATTAATATACACAATATCCTACAAATATTTATACGACTCGTTGCATTTAAATTAACCGAATAAAATAATACACACAAATATTATTCAACATAATTCAATATGACACTATTAAAGATTAGTATACATTTTCTTGCACAACCTCTATTTCCACATACGGTTATTTGCGGAAACATTATGGCAAAGGTTACGGGAAGAATAGCTAGCGTTGGAAGGTTTCCGAGGCTATTTGTCCGTGAAAAAAGGAGAAGAATGAGGAGTAGGTAGTACAAGTGGTGGAAAAAAGGGGGAAAGAGGGGGGTGGGGAGAGAGAGAGAGGAGACTCCTTTGGTTCTGAATAACAAACTGCAAGGAAATAACAAACGCTCGGTTACATTGAAATGGGGCTAGGCATGGGGGGTCGTATCTCACGAGTTTTGGACTCGGTCTACGTAAAAGAAAAGAAAAAAAAAAAGAAAAGAAAAGGAGGTAGGAGGAGGGTGGTGGGTTGGGTCAAAGAAAGTTAGAAAGAAAGAAAGAAAGAAGATTGGAGAGAAACGGAAGTAAGAGAAAGATGAAAAAAGATGATGATATGCCATAGGCGTCGTTGGTTGGTTGGTTGGTTGGTTGGTTGGTTGGTTGGTTGGTTGGTTGGTATTCTCTCTCCCGCGAAATCGCTTCCCAAATCTCGCGTGAAAATTACCCTATTGTATATCTCCGGACAGGAGGTTTTCTAAAACCCCCTACCAACCAACCCACCAAACCCTTGGACCAACCCCGAGACTTGTTCTCTCTCTTTCTACCTCGTATTTCATCCCTCGGTTACATAATCGGCTTTTTGTTTCACGTTTTTATACCCTTTTGCCCCATCCCCCTCCGCGCGAGGGTCGAGTTGGAGAGAGAGAGAGAGAGAGAGGAATAGGAGGAGTGGGGGGAGGAGAATAAAAAAAGTATACCCGAGTCGGATGGAGTGACAAAGAAGGGTGGGTTGGGGTGGTGGTGGTGTTATCTCATGGAAAGGATATCGTAAAGCACCTTAGAGCTTCAAGCTCGATTTGTTTTCACATGGCCAACGCCTTATCCTCTCACTTGTCCATCCTAATATTTTTTCTTTTCTTTTCTTTTTTCTTTTTTTTCTATTTCGAGAATATCGATCACTCATTTTCTCTTTCTCTTTCTTTTCGTTAAATTGTTTTTTACCATTTTTCTTTTCTTTTTTTTTTTTTATTTTACCCACAACTTTTCGCTCACCAATTTATTTTCTTCTTCTTCTTCTTTCCATTTGATAAGAAAACTAGGTCACACGTGATTCGTATCATTCGGTGATGATGTTTTCGGTTGTTATTGAAATTATCAGGAAATGTTGATTTCATTTTTAAACAATTATTTAATTATTCCGAGGAGAATAACGTAACAAAGATCAGAAATAAAAATTAGAAATAAAAATAATAAGAGAATAAATAAAAAAATATAATATATATAATACAAAGACCTACAAACTATTTTTGAAAATCACTATATGCATTTCTCACATTATAAAAAAAAATAAAGAGATATATATNTATATATAATAGAATAAACAAAAAATGGGTACGAAAATTAAACACAACGCGTATTTAACAAATATTTCGTTTTATACTTAAAAATAAATCCAAGTACGGAGAAACTGAAAGAGAAAAAAAGACAGAGCTAGAAAAAACGAATAAATGAATGAATGAAAAAAATAAAATGAACAAACTAAAAATAATAATAATAATAATAAAAAAATAAAAAAAAGAAACAAAGGTCGGCTTAAAAGAGGATTCTCGTAGAGGGACAGGCAAAAGAGCTGCTACGTTTCTCGTTGTTGTTTATCGAAGAATAAAAAATGTAAAAGAGAGAGAGAGAGACAGAGAGCGATAGGAAGGGTTGGGGACGGGTGGGGGGTGGTGGAGGGGGCGCACTAGCGGACAAAAAACATTCAAACTCGATTTAGATCGAGTAGAGTTCGCAGATAACGAGCCCATCGACCGCATCTGCGTTTCCGTTATTTTCGATTCGGAATCTATTCGATATCATTCTCCAATTAAACCGCTTTTAACGATCCCGCGAATACGATTGCACGGCATGGTACGGTACGGTACGGAACGGAACGGAACGGAACGGAACGGAACCGAATGAAACTGCATGGTTTGGGATACGTGCGACGAGAATAAGGATGATACCGAATTTTCTCCTCTTCAATCCCTCCCCCTTCCTCCCCCCTACCTCTGTTTCTCCTATACTCCTCCTCCTCCTCCTCCTCCTCCTCCTCTTCCTCTTCCTCCTACTCCTCTTCCTTTTTTGTTACTCTTTCTCTCGCATTTGCAATCAGGAATCTCTTACGAGACTTTTCTACGTTTTTAATCAAAAATTAAGGTTTAACGATCTCGTTAAAAAATTTTTCATTTCTTTTTTTCTTTTGTTTTTATATTTTCTTTTTATTTTATTTTTTTCGTACATAGGAGATTGGTTTTTCTTTTTTTTTTTTAGCGTGTATGAATTTTGTGTAAAATCTTATTACTCGTATTTGTATTATTATCGTGTCCGGTAATTATTACGGCCGATTAAATGTGTACGAAATAAATATATATATATATATATTTGTGAATTTAATTTTTTTTTTTAATTTTTATTTATCATAATTAGATAAAATATATTTATATATAATTTTTGTCGATTTATAATTATAGGCCAATTTTAATGACCATCGGCGCGCATAATTATGTTTAAATATTAAATAACAAGGTAAATATTTGTGCGATGATTGAAGAACATTTTTACGATCGTATTTTAGACGCATAATTTTCAAAAAAAAAATAAGATCTTTCTCGATTTGTTCTTTATCTCTTTTTTCTCTTTTCTTATTTTTTTTTTCTTTCTTATTAAAAATCATGACTTTCGTATCGCTTTACTTTTTTTACAAACTTCTTTTTTTTTCCTCATACAGATCATTAATTATATGACGTAAACGTTTTAAACGATGATCAGAGTACAACCAACACGAACGATTAAATTATTAACGAGTATTAAAAGCTGTTTAATGACCTAGCAAGATAGAAGCTGTGATATTTAATAAGAATATTTCTATAGATCGTGTGTTATTACACGAGTGTTGAAAATTCTTATAACACGTTGAAATGTATGAACGACGAACCATTTATTTAAGTAAAAAAAAGTTTAATAAATCGCATAATAATTTACTGAAAAGTATTTCTCGCGAGTATTTATTCAAGTATATTTATCAAGTATTTTAATATCGATATTAAACGATTAACACCGAATCAACTAATGTAAGTTAGATCAAATAATTGTGTCCTGTAATTTGTAAAAAAAAAAAAGAAAAAAAAAATGAAGTAAAAACTATATAAAACGTACATCATTATTTGTTCTAAATAAAAATAAATCTATATTTTTGCTTCGTTTATATCCAATTGAGACTACCAATCTCGTGTTACTGTAGTATATATATATTTGTTTTTTTAAATAACTTCTTTTTTAATGAATCATTTGAAGGTAGAAATAATTATATACAATATTAATTAAAAATAATCGATAATATGGAAAGTAAATTGAAATTAGTGGTAGGATTTATGAAACTAAAGTGCATGCATGCATCGTACCACATATGAACGTATATTTATAGTCTTTACTAAGGTTATCGATACATGTATATATGTGTAAGTTTGGGAAGAGTAGGATTCGAAGATATGGGAGGGTAAGAAGAAGGGGGATTGTGTAGGTGTGGTAGATTTAGTGGAAAAGGGGCCGATGTGAACCATATGCCAACCGATATGTTCGATGTTCTTTCTCTCTCACATTGGGACAGTTCTCTTCACTTTTTTTTTATTTCTTTCCTTTCTTTCTTTCTTTCTTTCCTTCCTTCCTTCCTTCCTTCTCTATTTAAACTCTTATTATTTTTATCTCTATTTCTATCCAACGCTTTCATCCACCCACTCTGACACTCCTCTTACTATCATCATAATCGATATGTTATTATAGTACGTTCTCTATTCGAACCTGATAAAATAAAGCGTTCGATAATTTCAGTTTACCCCATATCCAATCGATTCGTTTTCTTCTTTACCCCTTACTATCTATCTTCGATTGACACAGAAATTGAAAATGTGTTTGAATTTCATTTAAATATTTTTTTGTTATCATTCTTCTTGTCCGATTTATATTTGGACTTTTGAAAATTTCAAACGGTTGTTAGTGTTCATTCGTCTGATGATTTTTTTTTTCTTTATTATTCCCCCTTTTTTTGTTCAAGAATATTTCTATTCTTTTAAGATTTGATTAATTATCGTTCATTTTGTTTTTTGTTTTTTAAATATTTTATTCCTCTTTTCGCGTTTGTTAAATTTGTCAATTGTTTTATTTCTTGTAAAAATTTTCTCTTAATATTATTATTATTATTATTATTTTTGCGTTGTTGATATTTTTATTTAGACCTTTGAAAATTTGATACGGTCCTTGGTGTTCATTCGTCCGATGATTTTCTTTTTCTTTATTCTTTCCCCTTTTTTTGTTCAAGAATATTTCTATTTTTTTAAGATTTGATTAATTATCGTTCATTTTGTTTTTTGTTTTTTAAATATTTTATTCCTGTATTTCGTTTGTTAAATTTGTCAATTGTTTTATCCCTTGTAAAAGATTCTCTATTATTATTATTATTATTATTATTATTATTTTTGCGTTGTTTATATTTGTAGAGAATATTTAAACACGATTATAAAATTGTTGACAAACACTTGATTTTTCAAAAGAGGTGAATAAAAAAAAAGAAAATCGTCTACTTCTTTTAACCTTTTTCTACAATTTTTTCGCAAAAGATCAAGATTTTCATCTCATCTATTATATGAAAAAAAAAGAAAAAAAAAAAAAAAAGGATGTTCCATCAAAAATCACCAAACTTTCTTGATTACAACTTTGTTTGAAAACATAGAAAAAAGAACAAGAAGAACATAATAAGTTTCTTCTCTTCGAGTTCGTCACGTAAAAAAAAAAAAAAAACAAACAAAAAAAAAAGAAAAAGAAGAAAAAGCAATAAAAAGGAAAAAAAAAATAAAAAAAGAAAAAACTAAAAGATTACTCGCTTTGACACTTGGCTTCTTTATTGGCAAACTTGGTCATCCTTGTGAGTCACACCGACACCTAGTGAAGCTGATAATAGCGATACTGTGTGATCGTAGTAGTGTGGTGATGGTGGTGGCGGTGATATGGGGTGCGGAAAGGGGTGGTTGAAGTCTAGCAACGTCTCGTTAATTTACAATTTGTTAACGTGCTTGTTACTACCGATGAGAAATGTCGATATCGGCCATCTGCTCTTCTCGTGATATTCTTCTCTCTTTCCCACCCTCCTCCCATCCTCCTATCCTCCCTTCCTTCCCCCTGTTCCCCCTATACCTCCCCTCCTCCTCTTTCTATCTATCTATCTATCTATCTATCTATCTCTTTCTCTTATTAAAATCCTCGTTCGTTTGATTCGATTCGATTCGCATTCGAATACGTATCTCAAATCCACATTCGACGACGAACGAAACCACGAAACATATTTAATATGTACATATACGAGTTAGTGATTATGAAAGTGGCTACAGTTGTATATGAATAAATTCTAGGATTTTTCTTTTTTTTTTCTTTTTTTCTTTTTTTATTTTTTACATTTCTTTTTGCTGTTGTTGTTGTTGATTTTTTAATCATACCATTTTCATACGCGAATGTCTCTCGATAATTAAATAAATAAAATATCTATTATACATTGTGTATGTGTGTGGGGGTATATATATAAAATATAAATAATCAAGAATTTGAAATATATATATATATATACACGTATGTATTTCAAATATTTTTTTTCGTTTAAAATAATGAACATATCAAATAAAAACTATCGTTAAAATAACGACGAATATATTTTGTTGGATGAATTTTTTTTCTAAAATTCGTTTCTAAAATTAAATTAATCATTTATTACGTTATATATGATATCATATTTAGATAATAATTTTCTATTATTTATTAGAATACTTTTGTTTTCTATAATTAAATAAATGAATGAAAATTAACGATATTTAATCCGCCCACGGATTAGGAATTTTGTCGTGTAAGTATTTACGGAATAATTGAAAATTTAATAAAAACAAAAAAATACGTTCGGAAAATGAATGTTCGTACGATTCGTATAAAAACATTGACATTTTATTTAAATATAGAAATAATGTAACACCATATGAAATCGATTTTATTTCAAATACGAAATTCCAAGATTTCATGATTAAATATTCGACAAAAACGGGTAGAATCCTTAAAACCATTCGGACAAGCTTCAGATTTTGCTTGAATCTGAATACTCGCGTATTAAAATTAAAAATCGCGAAAGAGGGGAAAAAAAAGAAAAAGAAAAAGAAAAAGAGAAAAAACAGAAGAGGGGAATAATAAGAATGGAAAAAAAGAGAAAGAGAGAAAAGAAAAAAACATATTTCAACTGTAAAAAACCGAACTGATTCGATCTGTTAAAAATCCTTGATAAAGTAATAAAGATCCTTCTGCGGATTTTTATCGAACTGGTTCGTATATCCGTTTGAAAGGAATTCACGAACGACGAACGGGGGTCTTTGAACTTGTAAAGAACACTCGTCCAACTTCTCGAAGGATCTCTTCCTTTTGGGAAAAAAAAAAACAAAAAAAAAGCAAACTAAATAAAGAAAGAGAATTACGAATATCGGTATGCGCAAAGTTGTTGGGTTTTAAATCCCAACTCTCTTCGGTCGTACGTGTTGGTTGGTTGGTTGGGTAATCGTTGCGATGGTGGCATGTGTAATCGGGATATACATTCGCATCCTTTCAGCGCGTATTTCTTCTTCTGAATTATCGGGACAAGAGAATTATAGAAAGAGAAGAAGAAGATTGCCGCTATATTCAAAAGAAAGCAAACTAAAAGTCAAGAAAGAAAGAAAGAAATAGGAAAAAGAAAAGAAAATATGTTTAACTCTTTGAAAGTATTAAAGCACAAGAGAGAAAGATAGAGAGAGTATAGTAACATTCATAATAGTTTCATAGTAGTAATAGTAATAGTATTATATATATATATATATATAGTTATAATAGTATCCGAGTGGTATAATAGTAGTAGTGAATTTATTCAAATCCCTCGTAGTTGTCGGTGTCAGGCACGGTTAATCACAGAGTTTTCTTTTGAAAAGATACGACCGAATATACGTGTTGCGTTTACTATCCACATATATACATATATACATATACATATATATATATATCATCGTGTCGTTTTAAACTTTCGATAGAATAATCTTGTTTTATCTTTTTTTTATCTTTTTTTCCTTTATTTCTCTCTTTCTCTGGTAAGAGAAGAAGGACCAGGTTAGAATAATTTATGATTCCAATTGACTCTGAAAACGAACGAATGAACGAATGAACGAATGAACGTTGTGTGTTACGAACGTACGAACAGTTAAAGAAGTTTCATCTTAGAGTGGTTTCCGAGTGAGAAGTGTAAGCTGAAGTATAGGCTCTGGCATTTCCTGCCTACTGAATGGCAACCACAGCCGTAAACCGCTCGGTCGAGTTCGATTACGACAACGAAGACGAGTTGGACGAAGACGAGGACGAGGACGAGGACGAGGATGACGGCCATGGATGGCTGAAGGTATAATAAAAATGATAAAAGGAGAAAACTCTTTTACCTCTCTCTCACTCTCTCTTTCTCTCTCTTTGCTCTTCCACCTCGTCGAAATAATCGTACCTACTACCGATCAGAAAGGTAGAAAGGATAAAAGTTGTTGAAGCTCTCTGACAGCTTCTTCTTCTTCTTCTTCTTTTTCCTTTTTTTTTCTTTTCTTTTCTATCTTTCTTTCTTCTTCTTTCTTATTTTTATTCTTCTATTATTATTACTACTACTACCACAAGTATAAGTTCGTACCTCTTGTAACATTTTATTACCTTGCCAGTCGGTTCCAGTCGTATAACATCGATTTGGGGGACACTTTAAAGCCATTTTCTATCTCAATGATTTCTATGAAAAATCCGAAAAACTCTTCCAACCATTTTCTTTTCCTTTTTCTTTCTTTTCTTTTGTTTTTTTTTTATTTTTTTATCTTCGCGATTACTCGGAATACTAAATTTCACTTTTTTCTTTGTTTTTTATTGAGATCAATCGTGTTATATCTAGTTAATTATGATTCTAATCGATTTTGAAAATACTTTGAAAGAAATTGTTCTTTTTCCAATAATTTCTAGGAAAATTAACAATTCTTCTATCGAACTTATCTTCGTGATTAATTAAAATACAAAAATTAATATTTCCATTGAATCGATCCTGTCTCACAATATTCATCATAAATTATGAAAGTTGTCCAATTGTAAATGAAAATTTACAAAATAAAAATAACCTGTATCTCAATTATTTCGCATCACATTATTTTAAACCAAATTAATTTTCAATATAATTTTCACGGGACAAATTATCAAATAAAAAAAAACACCGTCAGATAGTGTTTCTAAAAATTCCAAAAATGTAATCTTTTAAAATATCTCTAAACAAGAGATATGACTTATATACATTAAACCACTTTCCTAATTACGTGCACGAATAAACAAGAGATACAACAATTAAATATAATTACACAATTTACGAAACAACAAAGTATATAATAAAATTCGTTTCTCGGTCTAATGCAGATGTTCGAGAAGAAAAAGATGTGGCGTGGGGTGGGGTAGGGGGGAAGATAAGTATTCGAGATGAGCCCGTGGACAGGCTTAAAGTACCGCTCGTAAATAATATGGTTGACGTTTACGTTCGTCAAACGGGAACAACAACAACGCGATAGGCATAAATAACTCGGGCGCGAACTTCAAAAACGTTTTTCTTTTGACGTACTTTCTTGTCTTGTCTTGGTTCACCCTAACTCATACGTTCATTCACATATTCACTCTCTCTCTCTCTCTCTCTCTCTCTCACTCACTCACTTTCTCACAGTCTCTCATTCTGTCTCATTCTGTCGCTGTTTCTCCGTTAGGAAATCGATTCGCATCTCCAGGGCGCAAAGCTATGTTCCGTTCCCTTCACCTCCGTTGTCTCGATACACGAAGGGCCCCGGTAAACACCTAGCTAGTGTTGTTATAAATCACCCTCGGCGCCTCCGGCCGATTGCCTTTACGATGATTTACCTTCGGCATTGCCGTTAACTTCCTTCCTACCTTCCTTCCTTACTTTCTTTCTTACTTTCTTCCTTTTATTCGTCCTGGATCCACGAAACGGAACAAACTTCTTCTTTCCAAAAATCTTACCACCAATATACCCCCTTTTTTTATAATATATTCGACAATTTCTAGTATCGTTTGTATTAAATCCAATGGTTATTAACCCCTTAACCTCTCTACGATTTACGTTCGAAAATTGTTATTTTATTTTATTTTTATTTTTATTTATTATATTACATTTTTACACAAATATTTATAATTTTAAGAAGGCCCGCCGCTAATATTTATATCTGACCCTATCATCGTAGGGGTTGGTTAAGGGGTTAATTAATATTTATACTTATACGAGATTTGTTTATTTTTGTTTATTTTTTTTTTGGTTTTTCGTCTTTCCTTGTTACGAGAATCATTTCTTTACGAACACCTTCTTATTGTATTTGTTTATGCATTCGTAAAGAGTAGCCGCGTGTTATTTTTTACTTACTTATTGGAATTAATAGCACATGGTTTTTTTTTCTTCTTTTTGAATGGATTACCATCCATCCATGATCTAACTGTGATTATCCATCGTTACTTGAATTTAAGTGATTAGTATTTCAATGCTAGTCTGATCATCGTTGTTTTGCTAATTCGAGTTATTGTTAGTCTAACGAATGAAAAATTATGCTTAAAAATATGAGATTATGCTTGTTCTTAATCCTTTCTCTCTATAACAGAGTAGATAGTGGAAAATTTGTTAAATTATTAACGAAATATTAAGCAATGTAAATTATATCAGTTAGTTTGTATGAAAAGTATAGAAATAGTGAGTTTTGCATGAATATAAACGAGCAATGACGTTGGTCAACGGTTTAACCACATTGTAAACATACAAGTTCGACAATCCACGATTCTAATATTACATACATAAAATTAATATTTAGTAACACTGGTCACAGATAATCAAAATGATTCCATTGAAACAACAAACACGATACGTTGATTTAAACGTTCCTATTAATTCCTTTCGTATAAAATATCTCATACGAATAAATAATTCGTTCTAATTTTACAAAAAGTAAGTGACTCTTATCAAATACCGTACAAGAAACAAAATAAAATAAAATTAAATAAAAATACAAACACAAACAAACAAACAAACAAAAATTGAAGAAAAAAGCAAAAAATATAGAGAATAAAAGTTTCCAATTGAGATTGTCTTTTTGGTCTTTATGTCAATCGAATGACGAGAAAATACTTTTAATCTCAACGATTTATTTCATAAACGTGTTACACACACACACACATATCATGACATTTTGATGTCCAAGTTAAAAAGAAAGAAAGAAAGAGAGATCTTGATAATGAAAGTAAAAGAAAGAGACGGGTTAGAGAGTAAAATCAGCAGGACGTTTATCTACCTGGTATCTTTTCGAAAGTGTCCGAGCATGGTTTTCGTGCAAAGACATGCTGGTAGGTTGAACGAGTTCGGTTTGCTGGCGCAGCGGGTCATGGACAAGGTGAAACGAGCTGTTGGGGATGTGAGGTGAGACGAGGTGAGGTGAGGTGTGGTGAGGTGAAGTGAGGCGAGCTGAGGGAGATAGGGTGGGGGGCATCAGTCAAGGGATTAGCAGGATTAGCCCTCGAGGGGGACTTGTTAATTGCTCGGTAGGCAGGCAGGCAGGCAGGCAGGCAGGCAGGCAGTCCAGGAGGAAACGCACTGGATGCGTGTGGGTGTACCAAACCCAGGGGACCATAGTTGAACAGAGATGGAGATAGAGACTGGTTGAAACCAAGGACAGTTATAGAGAGAGAGAGAGAGAGAGAGAGAGAGAGAGAGAGAGAGATGGGACACAAATCACGCTAGAGTTACGGACTTAAGGTGACTTACTATCCTTGCTTGCACATGAGATACGTTTCTAATCTTATCTACGAGTATTTTATATACACTCAATTTTATTCTAAATTATTATTATTATTATTATTATTATTACTCTTTTTATTATTTTATTATGCGCTTATTTTTTCGATAATTGATTTTTGTTTTTGTTTTTTTCTTTCCTTTTTCTTTTGGTGTCCCAGTTATTAACATATGGCCACGTTCTAACGTTAGTGGATTATTTTGCGAATAAAAAAAGAGAGAAAGAAGTAGTAGTTGGAAAGAGGAAATAAATATAAAAGAAAAAAAAAAGAGAGAGAAAGGAATCAGTTATCGGGTAGCAGTTGGGGTTGTTAGACGTGGTTTTATCGGTAGGACGGTTACCGACTTCTAATAACGAAATTAACGGCTGTAAATCCTAAACTCATACTTATACAAAATCATTAAATAGAAGAGAGAAATAGAGAGAAAGAAAGAGAAAGAGAGAGAGAGAGAATGAGGAGGGAGGATTACGCGTAATCGGTGAAGGTAATTTTTTACGAGTTCGACACGCCCTTTCGAAAGGAACCAATCGGATTAGACTCGTAAGTAGAAGGGTCCACTCGTTGAACTAATATTTTTTTTTCCCCTTTCTCCCTCTCTCTCTCTCTCTCTCTCTTAATTTTATTTCAAAAAATTGTTCGATTTACTAGCCCCTTTTTTTTTTTGCGTAGGATCCACACGTAGATTATTTTTGATTAACACTTTTAAAACTTTATCTTTCTTCTTAAAATCAATGTTTGATTTTGTCTTTTTTCTTTTTTTTCCCCTTTTTTTCAGTTTAGTTTCTTTTGTCATACGGTTAATAATAACAGGAGGGCTGGAAGTTTTCCATATTGCTGGATAAGTGGCATCGAGAACGCGTAATGGCGTGGTGGTACCTGACGGACGGCCGTATATGACTAGCATAACGCGCAAAGCCGCAGCCGTACATCACGGCTAAATCACGATCCAAAAAATATACAATGCCTGACACACAGGGGTGGTGTTCCTGTCATGCCATGGGTTGCGCGTGCTCTCTCTCTTTCTCTCTCATACACACACTTTCTCTCTTTCTCTCTCTCTTTCTCTCTCTCTCTTGGTTCGCGTTAACAATGTGTACCACATAGCCTGGTATAAATGACATTCACTCCGCAATGTAACCTACCCCTCGTTCTCTCTCTCTCTCTCTCTCTCTCTCTATCAATGTTTCTCTCTTTCTCTCGTACATGCACCCTCTAGTCTCGGCCCCTTTTCGTTATACCGTTATACCAATATTCGACGGATTCTCTGAAAATCGTTCTTTCCGGTACAACTAGGGTTATCCTATTCTCCTGTTGTGTTCTTTTCTTTTTTTTTTTTT